>NW_025747289.1:0-27500 GCF_021184085.1 Oncorhynchus gorbuscha
AGAGAGAGGGAAATGGAGTGGGAGAGACAGAGAGAGAGAGGAAGTGAGGGAGGGAGAGAGACAGAGAGACAGAGATGAGGGAGAGAGAGGGAGGAGAGAGAGAGACAGAGAGAGAGAGAGGGGAGAGGAGGGAGGGAGAGAGAGAGAGACAGAGAGAGAGACAGAAAGAGATATGGAGAGAGAGAGAGACAGAGAGTGAGAGAGATGGAGAGAGAGAGAGAGAGAGAGAGAGAGAGAGAGGGAGAGAGAGAGAGAGAGAGAGAGAGAGAGAGATAGAAGAGAGAGAGAGAGAGAGAGAGAGAGAGAGAGAGAGAGAGAGAGAGAGAGAGAGAGGAGGGAGGGAGGGAGGGAGGAGGGAGGGAGGGAGGGAGGGAGGGAGGGAGGGAGGGAGGGGGAGGGAGGGGGAAATGGAGTGGAGAGAGAGAGGGAAATGGAGTGGGAGAGACAGAGAGAGAGATGAAGTGACAGAGAGAGAGAGAGAGAGAGAGAGATGGAGAGAGGGAGAGAGAGAGAGACAGAGAGAGAGAGAGGGAGAGAGATATGGAGAGAGAGAGAGACAGAGAGTGAGAGATATAAAGAGAGACAGAGAGAGAGAGAGAGAGAGAGTGAGAGATATAAAGAGAGACAGAGAGAGAGAGAGAGAGAGAGAGAGAGATGATCAAATATACAGACAACCAATTCCAATTGGCTATACTAAAACTCTTTAACATCATCCTTAGCTCTGGCATCCTCCCCGATATTTGGAACCAAGAACTGATCACCCCAATCCACAAAAGTGGAGACAAATCTGACCCCAATAACTACCGTGGAATATGCGTCAACAGTAACCTTGGGAAAACCCTCTGCATTATCATTAACAGCAGTCTCGTACATTTCCTCAATGAAAACAATGTACTGAGCAAATGTCAAATTGGCTTTTACCAAATTACCGTACAACAGACCACGTATTCACCCTGCACCCTAATTGACAACCAAACAAACCAAAACAAAGGCAAAGTCTTCTCATGCTTTGTTGATTTAAAAAAAAGCCTTCGACGCAATTTGGCATGAGGGTCTGCTATACAAACTGATGGAAAGTGGTGTTGGGGGTAAAACATACGACATTATAAAATCCATGTACACAAACAACAAGTGTGCGGTTAAAATTGGCAAAAAACACACACATTTCTTCACACAGAGTTGTGGGGTTAGACAGGGATGCAGCTTAAGCCCCACCCTCTTCAACATATATATCAACGAATTGGCGCGGGCACTAGAAAGACGTACCCGGCCTCACCCTACTAGAATCCGAAGTCAAATGTCTGCTGTTTGCTGATGATCTGGTGCTTCTGTCACCAACCAAAGAGGGCCTACAGCAGCACCTAGATCTCATGCACAGATTCTGGGGAGTATACAGAATGCTAAGACCACACAAGGGGAGTATACAGAATGTTAAGACCACACAAGGGGAGTATACAGAATGTTAAGACCACACAAGGGGAGTAGACAGAATATTAAGACCACACAAAGGGAGTATACAGAATGTTAAGACCACACAAGGGGAGTAAACAGAATGTTAAGACCACACAAGGGGAGTAGACAGAATGTTAAGACCACACAAGGGGAGTAGACAGAATGCTAAGACCACACAAGGGGAGTAAACAGAATGTTAAGACCACACAAGGGGAGTAGACAGAATGTTAAGACCACACAAGGGGAGTAGACAGAATGTTAAGACCACACAAGGGGAGTAGACAGAATGTTAAGACCACACAAGGGGAGTAGACAGAATGTTAAGACCACACAAGGGGAGTAGACAGAATGTTAAGACCACACTAGGATAGTAGACAGAATGTTAAGACCACACAAGGGGAGTAGACAGAATGTTAAGACCACACAAGGGGAGTATACAGAATGTTAAGACCACACAAGGGGAGTATACAGAATGTTAAGACCACACAAGGGGAGTATACAGAATGTTAAGACCACACAAGGGGAGTATACAGAATGTTAAGACCACACAAGGGGAGTAGACAGAATGTTAAGACCACACAAGGGGAGTAGACAGAATGCTAAGACCACACAAGGGTTAAAATCCTCATCATTCAGTTTCTTAACAGGCGCATGTTTATCAATAATTGGAAGAATCAGCGTCTGGATGCTCCTCATTAATCACATCAGACCAACAAATATTTTTTAAATCAAGAGTCTTTTGAATGATCTTATATACACTATTTTAAGCCCAGCCATTGGCTGAATGACCTTATATACACTATTTTAAGCCCAGCCATTGGCTGAATGACCTTATATACACTATTTTAGGCCCAGCCATTGGCTGAATGATCTTATATACACTATTTTAGGCCCAGCCATTGGCTGAATGATCTTATATACACTATTTTAAGCCCAGCCATTGGCTGAATGATCTTATATACACTATGTTAGGCCCAGCCATTGGCTGAATGATCTTATATACACTATGTTAGGCCCAGCCATTGGATCTTATATACACTATGAGGCCCAGCCATTGGCTGAATGATCTTATACACTATTTTAGGCCCAGCCATTGGCTGAATGATCTTATATACACTATGGCCCAGCCATTGGCTGAATGATCTTATATACACTATGTTAGGCCCAGCCATTGGCTGAATGATCTTATATACACTATGTTAGGCCCAGCCATTGGCTGAATGATCTTATATACACTATGTTAGGCCCAGCCGTTGGCTGAATGATCTTATATACACTATGTTAGGCCCAGCCATTGACTGAATGATCTTATATACACTATGTTAGGCCCAGCCATTGGCTGAATGATCTTATATACACTATGTTAGGCCCAGCCGTTGGCTGAATGATCTTATATACACTATGTTAGGCCCAGCCATTGGCTGAATGATCTTATATACACTATGTTAGGCCCAGCCGTTGGCTGAATGATCTTATATACACTATGTTAGGCCCAGCCATTGACTGAATGATCTTATATACACTATGTTAGGCCCAGCCATTGGCTGAATGATCTTATATACACTATGTTAGGCCCAGCCATTGGCTGAATGATCTTATATACACTATGTTAGGCCCAGCCATTGGCTGAATGATCTTATATACACTATGTTAGGCCCAGCCGTTGGCTGAATGATCTTATATACACTATGTTAGGCCCAGCCGTTGGCAATTTGTCCTTCCTGGATATAGACGCCATATTGTGATCACTGCAGCCAATGGGAACGGATACAGCTTTAGAACAAAGTTCTAAGTGTTTGTAAACATGTGATCGATACATGTGGGTGATGTTGTTCCTGTAGTGTTTGTAAACAACCTGGTGGGTTGATTAATAACCTGACCTAGATTACAGACACTGGTTACAGTAAGAAGCTTCCTGTTGATTAATAACCTGAACCAGATTACAGACACTGGTTACAGTGAGAAGCTTCCTGTTGAGAGGGTTGATTAATAACCTGAACCAGATTACAGACACTGGTTACAGTGAGAAGCTTCCTGTTTATTAATAACCTGAACCAGATTACAGACACTGGTTACAGTGAGAAGCTTCCTGTTGAGAGGGTTGATTAATAACCTGAACCAGATTACAGACACTGGTTACAGTGAGAAGCTTCCTGTTGAGTGGGTTGGTTAGTAACCTGAACCAGATTACAGGCACTGGTTACAGTAAGAAGCTTCCTGTTGATTAATAACCTGAACCAGATTACAGGCACTGGTTACAGTGAGAAGCTTCCTGTTGAGTGGGTTGATTAATAACCTGAACCAGATTACAGACACTGGTTACAGTGAGAAGCTTCCTGTTGATTAATAACCTGAACCAGATTACAGGCACTGGTTACAGTGAGAAGCTTCCTGTTGAGTGGGTTGATTAATAACCTGAACCAGATTACAGACACTGGTTACAGTGAGAAGCTTCCTGTTGATTAATAACCTGAACCAGATTACAGACACTGGTTACAGTGAGAAGCTTCCTGTTGAGTGGGTTGATTAATAACCTGAACCAGATTACAGGCACTGGTTACAGTGAGAAGCTTCCTGTTGAGTGGGTTGATTAATAACCTGAACCAGATTACAGACACTGGTTACAGTGAGAAGCTTCCTGTTGAGTGGGTTGATTAATAACCTGAACCAGATTACAGACACTGGTTACAGTGAGAAGCTTCCTGTTGAGTGGGTTGATTAATAACATGAACCAGATTACAGGCACTGGTTACAGTGAGAAGCTTCCTGTTGAGTGGGTTGATTAATAACCTGAACCAGATTACAGACACTGGTTACAGTGAGAAGCTTCCTGTTGAGTAGGTTGATTAATAACCTGAACCAGATTACAGACACTGGTTACAGTGAGAAGCTTCCTGTTGAGCGGACAGCTTGATGAAAACCAGTCAATATTCAGGTCCCGAGAAAGTAGACCTCTCTGTTTACATCACATACACTATCAAGCATTTCACACATATGATTTAGATACTGACTGTTAGCACCTGGTGGCCTATATCAGGACCCCATAAGAAAAGTCTTTAGATGTGCCAAGTGAACCTGCAACCACAACACTTCAATAACACTTGACATAAGATCTTCTCTAAGTATTACAGGGATATGGCTCTGAATATGTATACAGTATACAGCAACACCTCCCACATAAGCATTCTTATGTCTTTTCCTATAGATGTTTTATCCTTGTATTGCTACTGCCTCCCTTAACCCAGACGACGCTGGGCCAATTGTGCACCTCCCAATGGGTCTCCCTGTCACAGCCGCCTGCGACAGAGCCTGGGCTGCGAGCCCAGGATATCTAGTGGCACGGCTAGCAACGGTGATGCAGTGCCTTAGACCACGGCACCACTCGGGAGGCCCTGATTCTAGCAAGTTATTGACCTTTATTCCCTTCTGTCTAAGATACATATATTCATATGGGCTATTTTCAGCCCTTTTCCTGGGTAGCTTATTAGAGAGAGACATCATATGGAAAAGAGCAAACCAAGCAAGAGAAAGAAACTATACAATAATTTGTTAAAGACAGGAATGCCTATGGGGGAGGAGTTGCTGTATATATTCAGAGCTATATACAGTACCAGTCAAAAGATGGGACATTACCTACTCATTCAAAGGTTTAGAACACCTACTCATTCAAAGGTTTAGAACACCTACTCATTCAAGGGTTTTTCTTGATTGTTACTATTTTTCTACATTGTAGAATAGTAGTGAAAACATTACAACTATGAAATAACACATATTGAATCATGGAGAAACCTTAAAAAGCAAAATATATTTGATATTTGAGATTATTCTACAAACACTGTGATTATTATTATTTGACCCTGATGGTCATCTATGAACGTTTGAACATCTTGGCCATGTTCTGTTATAATCTCCACCCGGCACAGCCAGAAGAGGACTGGCCACCCCTCATAGCCTGGTTCCTCTCTACCCGGCACAGCCAGAAGAGGACTGGCCACCCCTCATAGCCTGGTTCCTCTACACCCGGAACAGCCAGAAGAGGACTGGCCACCCCTCATAGCCTGGTTCCTCTCTACCCGGTACAGCCAGAAGAGGACTGGCCACCCCTCATAGCCTGGTTCCTCTACACCCGGAACAGCCAGAAGAGGACTGGCCACCCCTCATAGCCTGGTTCCTCTACACCCGGAACAGCCAGAAGAGGACTGGCCACCCCTCATAGCCTGGTTCCTCTCTACCCGGTACAGCCAGAAGAGGACTGGCCACCCCTCATAGCCTGGTTCCTCTCTACCCGGCACGGTCAAAAGAGGACTGGCCACCCCTCATAGCCTGGTTCCTCCCTAGGTTTCTGCCTGGGTTCCCAACCTTTCTAGGGAGTTTTTCCTAAACAACGTGCTTCTACATCTGAATTTTAGGCTGGGTTTCTGTACAGCACTTTGTGACATCGGCTGATGTAAATAGGTCTTTATAAATACATTTTATTGATTGATTGATTCTTCAAAGTAGCCACCATTTGCCTTGATGACAGCTTTGAACACCCTTGGCATTCTCAGTGCGGTTTGGAGGGTCATGTTTCGGAGGACGAATTGACTCGACCTTCGCCTCTCCCGAGCCCGTTGGGGAGTTGCAGCGATGAAACAAGATCGTTATTATAACATTGGGAGAGAAAAATAATCATTCCAAAAGAACAATCTCAGCTCTCCCTCGTTTTGAGTTCAACAGGAAGTTGGTGTCATCATCTGACATGCAGGCTGTCTACACACCATCCCCCTGTCACATTACATCAACACCTGACAGGTAGGCTGTCTACACACCATCCCCCTGTCACATGACGTCAACACCTGACAGGCAGGCTGTCTACACACCATCCCCCTGTCACACGACGTCAACACCTGACAGGCACTTGGGGTGTCAAGAGGGAAAGGTGTTCCACTGGGGGACTATGGATAACCTTTACATTCTTTACATTCTAGAGTAAACACTGGGGGACTATGGGTAACCTTTACATTCTAGAGTAAACACTGGGGGACTATGGGTAACCTTTACATTCTAGAGTAAACACCTGGGGACTATGGGTAACCTTTACATTCTAGAGTAAACACTGGGGGACTATGGGTAACCTTAAATTCTAGAGTAAACTCTGGGGGACTATGGGGAACCTTTACATTCTAGAGTAAACACTGGGGGACTATGGGTAACCTTTACATTCCAGAGTAAACACTGGGGGACTATGGGTAACCTTTACATTCTAGAGTAAACACTGGGGTACTATGGGTAACCTTTACATTCTAGAGTAAACACTGGGGGACTATGGGTAACTTTTACATGCTAGAGGAAACACTGGGGGACTATGGGTAACCTTTACATTCCAGAGTAAACACTGGGGGACTATGGGTAACCTTTACATTACAGAGTAAACACTGGGGAACTATGGGGAACCTTTACATTCTAGAGTAAACACCTGGGGACTATGGGTAACCTTTACATTATAGAGTAAACACTGGGGCACTATGGGTAACCTCTACATTCTAGAGTAAACACTGGGAGACTATGGGTAACCTTTACATGCTAGAGGAAACACTGGGGGACTATGGGTAACCTTTACATTCTAGAGTAAACTCTGGGGGACTATGGGTAACCTTTACATTCTAGAGTAAACACCTGGGGACTATGGTTAACCTTTACATGCTAGAGGAAACACTGGGGGACTATGGGTAACCTTTACATTTTAGAGTAAACACTGGGGGACTATGGGTAACCTTTACATTCTAGAGTAAACACTGGGGGACTATGGGTAACCTTTACATGCTAGAGTAAACACTGGGGGACTATGGGTAACCTTTACATTCGAGAGTAAACACTGGGGGAATATGGGTAACCTTTACATTCTAGAGTAAACACCTGGGGACTATGGGTAACCTTTACATTCTAGAGTAAACACCTGGGGACTATGGGTAACCTTTACATTCGAGAGTAAACACTGGGGGACTATGGGTAACCTTTACATGCTAGAGGAAACACTGGGGGACTATGGGGAACCTTTACATTCTAGAGTAAACACTGGGTGACTATGGGTAACCTTTACATTCTAGAGTAAACTCTGGGGGACTATGGGGAACCTTTACATTCTAGAGTAAACTCTGGGGGACTATGGGTAACCTTTACATTCTAGAGTAAACTCTGGGGGACTATGGGTAACCTTTACATTCTAGAGTAAACACTGGGGGACTATGGGTAACCTTTACATTCTAGAGTAAACACTGGGGGACTATGGGTAACCTTTACATTCTAGAGTAAACACCTGGGGACTATGGGTAACCTTCACATTCTAGAGGAAACACTGGGGGACTATGGGTAACCTTCACATTCTAGAGTAAACACTGGGGGACTATGGGTAAACTTTACATTCTAGAGTAAACACTGGGGGACTATGGGTAACCTTTACATTCTAGAGTAAACACCTGGGGACTATGGGTAACCTTCACATTCTAGAGTAAACACTGGGGGACTATGGGTAACCTTCACATTCTACAGAAGACACTGGGGGACTATGGGTAACCTTCACATTCTACAGAAGACACTGGGGGACTATGGGTAACCTTTACATTCTAGAGGAAACACTGGGGGACTATGGGTAACCTTTACATTCTAGAGGAAACACTGGGGGACTATGGGTAACCTTCACATTCTACAGAAGACACTGGGGGACTATGGGTAACCTTTACATTCCAGAGTAAACACTGGGGGACTATGGGTAACTTACATACTAGAGTAAACACTGGGGGACTATGGGTAACCTTTACATTCTAGAGTAAACACTGGGGGACTATGGGTAACTTACATTCTAGAGTAAACACTGGGGGACTATGGGTAACCTTTACATTCTAGAGGAAACAATGGGGGACTATGGGTAACTTACATTCTAGAGTAAACACTGGGGGACTATGGGCAACCTTTACATTCTAGAGTAAACACTGGGGGACTATGGGTAACCTTTACATTCTAGAGTAAACACTGGGGGACTATGGGTAACCTTTACATTCTAGAGTAAACACTGGGGGACTATGGGTAACCTTTACATTCTAGAGTAAACACTGGGGACTATGGGCAACCTTTACATTCTAGAGTAAACACTGGGGGACTATGGGTAACCTTTACATTCTAGAGTAAACACTGGGGGACTATGGGTAACCTTTACATTCTAGAGTAAACACTGGGGGACTATGGGTAACTTTTACATGCTAGAGGAAACACTGGGGGACTATGGGCAACCTTTACATTCTAGAGTAAACACTGGGGGACTATGGGTAACCTTTACATTCTAGAGTAAACACTGGGGGACTATGGGTAACCTTTACATTCTAGAGTAAACACTGGGGGACTATGGGCAACCTTTACATTCTAGAGTAAACTCACTCCGTCATTGAAGAAGAAAATGCATCTGGTGTCACTGGTGTCGGCCTAACGGAGCGGCAGTCAGCCAATAGGATAGCATCTCCACGGTGGAACTCAGTGGCAGTCAGCCAATAGGAGAGCATCTCCACGGTGCAGCTCAGTGGTGTCGGCCTAACGGAGTGGCAGTCAGCCAATAGGATAGCATCTCCACGGTGGAACTCAGTGGCAGTCAGCCAATAGGAGAGCATCTCCACGGTGGAACTCAGTGGCAGTCAACCAATAGGAGAGCATCTCCGCGGTGCAGCTCAATGGTGTCGGCCTAACAGAGCGGCTGTCAGCCAATAGGATAGCATCTCAGTGGCAGTCAGCCAATAGGATAGCATCTCAGTGGCAGTCAGCCAATAGGAGAGCATCTCAGTGGCAGTCAGCCAATAGGAGAGCATCTCCGCGGTGCAGCTCAGTGGTGTCGGCCTAACAGAGCGGCTGTCAGCCAATAGGAGAGCATCTCCATGGCTGTCAGCCAATAAGATAGCATCACCACGGTGGTAAAATGATGTGTTCATTCACACCAAACACCAGTTTGTCTGTTTCCTCATTTCCTCATCAAAGCGAGGCATCTGTTGGCCTAGAAGGCCTTGTGGTCGTGGTCGTCTTTCATTCCGTACCTCCCGGAGTCCGGCCCACCACAAACCAACCGCCTGACTGCCGGGTTAAAATATTGGACAAGTTGCGATTTGGTTTGGGCCTCTTAGTGTAGAGACAGGGTCTGATTTCTCCGGGGTCTTAGTGTAGAGACAGGGTCTGATTTCTCTTAGTGTAGAGACAGGGTCTGATTCCTCTTAATGTAGAGACAGGGTCTGATTTCTCTTAGTGTAGAGACAGGGTCTGATTTCTCTTAGTGTAGAGACAGGGTCTGATTTCTCTTAGTGTAGAGACAGAGTCTGATTTCTCCTGGGTCTTAGTGTAGAGACAGGGTCTGATTTCTCCTGGGTCTTAGTGTAGAGACAGGGTCTGATTTCTCTTAGTGTAGAGACAGGGTTTGATTCCTCTTAGTGTAGAGACAGGGTCTGATTTCTCCTGGGTCTTAGTGTAGAGACAGGGTCTGATTCCTCTTAGTGTAGAGACAGGGTCTGATTTCTCCTGGGTCTTAGTGTAGAGACAGGGTCTGATTCCTCTTAGTGTAGAGACAGGGTCTGATTCCTCTTAGTGTAGAGACAGGGTCTGATTCCTCTTAGTGTAGAGACAGGGTCTGATTTCTCTTAGTGTAGAGACAGGGTCTGATTTCTCTTAGTGTAGAGACAGGGTCTGATTTCTCCTGGGTCTTAGTGTAGAGACAGGGTCTGATTTTTCCTGGGTCTTAGTGTAGAGACAGGGTCTGATTTCTCTTAGTGTAGAGACAGGGTCTGATTCCTCTTAGTGTAGAGACAGGGTCTGATTTCTCTTAGTGTAGAGACAGGGTCTGATTTCTCTTAGTGTAGAGACAGGGTCTGATTTCTCTTAGTGTAGAGACAGGGTCTTCCTCTTAGTGTAGAGACAGGGTCTGATTCCTCTTAGTGTAGAGACAGGGTCTGATTTCTCCTGGGTCTTAGTGTAGAGACAGGGTCTGATTTCTCTTAGTGTAGAGACAGGATCTGATTTCTCTTAGTGTAGAGACAGGGTCTGATTCCTATTAGTGTAGAGACAGGGTCTGATTTCTCCTGGGTCTTAGTGTAGAGACAGGGTCTGATTCCTCTTAGTGTAGAGACAGGGTCTGATTTCTCCTGGGTCTTAGTGTAGAGACAGGGTCTGATTCCTCTTAGTGTAGAGACAATGTCTGATTTCTCTTAGTGTAGAGACAGGGTCTGATTTCTCTTAGTGTAGAGACAGGGTCTGATTTCTCCTGGGTCTTAGTGTAGAGACAGGGTCTGATTCCTCTTAGTGTAGAGACAATGTCTGATTTCTCTTAGTGTAGAGACAGGGTCTGATTTCTCTTAGTGTAGAGACAGGGTCTGATTTCTCTTAGTGTAGAGACAGGGTCTGATTTCTCCTGGGTCTTAGTGTAGAGACAGGGTCTGATTTTTCCTGGGTCTTAGTGTAGAGACAGGGTCTGATTTCTCTTAGTGTAGAGACAGGGTCTGATTCCTCTTAGTGTAGAGACAGGGTCTGATTTCTCTTAGTGTAGAGACATGGTCTGATTTCTCTTAGTGTAGAGACAGGGTCTGATTCCTCTTAGTGTAGAGACAGGGTCTGATTTCTCTTAGTGTAGAGACAGGGTCTGATTTCTCTTAGTGTAGAGACAGGGTCTTCCTCTTAGTGTAGAGACAGGGTCTGATTCCTCTTAGTGTAGAGACAGGGTCTGATTTCTCCTGGGTCTTAGTGTAGAGACAGGGTCTGATTTCTCTTAGTGTAGAGACAGGATCTGATTTCTCTTAGTGTAGAGACAGGGTCTGATTCCTATTAGTGTAGAGACAGGGTCTGATTTCTCTTAGTGTAGAGACAGGGTCTGATTTCTCTTAGTGTAGAGACAGGGTCTGATTTCTCTTAGTGTAGAGACAGGGTCTGGTTTCTCTTAGTGTAGAGACAGGGTCTGATTTCTCCTGGGTCTTAGTGTAGAGACAGGGTCTGATTTATCTTAGTGTAGAGACAGGGTCTGATTTCTCCTGGGTCTTAGTGTAGAGACAGGGTCTGATTCCTCTTAGTGTAGAGACAATGTCTGATTTCTCTTAGTGTAGAGACAGGGTCTGATTTCTCTTAGTGTAGAGACAGGGTCTGATTTCTCCTGGGTCTTAGTGTAGAGACAGGGTCTGATTCCTCTTAGTGTAGAGACAATGTCTGATTTCTCTTAGTGTAGAGACAGGGTCTGATTTCTCTTAGTGTAGAGACAGGGTCTGATTTATCTTAGTGTAGAGACAGGGTCTGATTTCTCTTAGTGTAGAGACAGGGTCTGATTTCTCCTGGGTCTTAGTGTAGAGACAGGGTCTGATTTCTCCTGGGTCTTAGTGTAGAGACAGGGTCTGATTTCTCCTGGGTCTTAGTGTAGAGACAGGGTCTGATTCCTCTTAGTGTAGAGACAGGGTCTGATTTCTCCTGGGTCTTAGTGTAGGGACAGGGTCTGATTTCTCCTGGGTCTTAGTGTAGAGACAGGGTCTGATTTCTCCTGGGTCTTAGTGTAGAGACAGGGTCTGATTTCTCCTGGGTCTTAGTGTAGAGATAGGGTCTGATTTCTCCTGGGTCTTAGTGTAGAGACAATGTCTGATTTCTCCTGGGTCTTAGTGTAGAGACAGGGTCTGATTTCTTCTGGGTCTTAGTGTAGAGACAGGGTCTGATTTCTCCTGGGTCTTAGTGTAGAGACAGGGTCTGATTTCTCCTGGGTCTTAGTGTAGAGACAGGGTCTGATTTCTCCTGGGTCTTAGTGTAGAGACAGGGTCTGATTTCTCCTGGGTCTTAGTGTAGAGACAGGGTCTGATTTCTCCTGGGTCTTAGTGTAGAGACAGGGTCTGATTTCTCCTGGGTCTTAGTGTAGAGACAGGGTCTGATTTCTCCTGGGTCTTAGTGTAGAGACAGGGTCTGCTTTCTCCTGGGTCTTAGTGTAGAGACAGGGTCTGATTTCTCCTGGGTCTTAGTGTAGAGACAGGGTCTGATTTCTCCTGGGTCTTAGTGTAGAGACAGGGTCTGATTTCTCCTGGGTCTTAGTGTAGAGACAGGGTCTGATTTCTCCTGGGTCTTAGTGTAGAGACAGGGTCTGATTCCTCTTAGTGTAGAGACAGGGTCTGATTTCTCCTGGGTCTTAGTGTAGAGACAGGGTCTGATTTCTCCTGGGTCTTAGTGTAGAGACAGGGTCTGATTTCTCCTGGGTCTTAGTGTAGAGACAGGGTCTGATTTCTCCTGGGTCTTAGTGTAGAGACAGGGTCTGATTTGGGTCGCGGCATCGACTAGTGGTAAACCCCCGAGCCCAGACAGTCAGAGGAGAGGAGAGGTTAGGTTGCGAACTCACACACACACACACACACACACAGACACAGACACAGACACAGACACAGACACAGACACAGACACAGACACACACACACACACACACACACACACACACACACACACACACACACACACACACACACACACACACACACACACACACACACACACACACACACACACGGTGGTGACCTGAATTAGACTTTAAAGAGGAAACAATAACTTTTTCCAAATGACTCTGGAGACATAGAGTTTCTTCCACCAACCGTCATCGTGGTTCCCACGTGCACTGAAAGCTCTGTTGACGTGACAACTGGGACGGAGTTCCGGGAACCTTCTGATTGGATCGTGGGACCAAAGCGTTTTGTTTTGATTGGCTGTCCCTTGCAACTACAGATGGGTGTTTTTTTTGGGGGACAACAAGTTGCTTATTAAAACAGTAGCTGTGGGTGTTTCACGAGGCCAATCAAGAAGCAACTCAGTTTGGAAGCAACCAACGTTGTGTCAACGTTGTGTCAACGTTGCTTGGTGTAACCTCCAGCCTTCAGTAGTCGGGAGTTAGGAGGAGGAACAGAAGTGGCATGTGTTTTCATCTGTAGTTTCACCTCACATTTTACTGTACAACAATATAAAACCAGCATATAACACTTTAAAAGGTTTTACTGAGTTACAATTTATATGAAAGAAATCAGTCAATTGAAATAAATGAATTGGGTCCTAATCTATGGATTTAACATGACTGGGAATACAGATATGCATCTGTTGGTCACAGATACCTTTAAAATAAAAAGATAGGGGCGTGGATGAGAAAACCAGTCAGTATCTGGTGTGACCATTTACCTCATGAAAACCAGTCAGTATCTGGTGTGACCCCCATTTACCTCATGAAAACCAGTCAGTATCTGGTGTGACTCCCATTTACCTCATGAAAACCAGTCAGTATCTGGTGTGACTCCTATTTACCTCATGAAAACCAGTCAGTATCTGGTGTGACCCCCATTACCCACATGAAAACCAGTCAGTATCTGGTGTGACTCCCATTTACCTCATGAAAACCAGTCAGTATCTGGTGTGACCATTTACCTCATGAAAACCAGTCAGTATCTGGTGTGACCCTCATTTACCTCATGAAAACCAGTCATTATCTGGTGTGACCCCCATTTACCTCATGAAAACCAGTCAGTATCTGGTGTGACCATCATTTACCTCATGAAAACCAGTCAGTATCTGGTGGGGTCACATTTACCACATGAAAACCAGTCAGTATCTGGTGTGACCCCCATTTAGCTCATGAAAACCAGTCAGTATCTGGTGTGACCCCCATTTAGCTCATGAAAACCAGTCAGTATCTGGTGTGACCCCCATTTACCTCATGAAAACCAGTCAGTATCTGGTGTGACCCCCATTTACCTCATGAAAACCAGTCAGTATCTGGTGTGTCCCCCATTTACCTCATGAAAACCAGTCAGTATCTGGTGTGACCCCCATTTAGCTCATGAAAACCAGTCAGTATCTGGTGTGACCCCCATTTACCTCATGAAAACCAGTCAGTATCTGGTGTGACCCCCATTTAGCTCATGAAAACCAGTCAGTATCTGGTGTGACCATTTACCTCATGAAAACCAGTCAGTATCTGGTGTGACCCCCATTTATCTCATGAAAACCAGTCAGTATCTGATCTCACCAAATGTCTGGTGAGTATGCAGGCCATGGAAGAACTGGTGACATTTTCAGCTTCCATGAATTGTGTACAGGTCCTTAAAACATGGGGCCCGTGAATTATCATGGGCCTCAGGATCTGGTTAAGGCATCTCATTCAAATTGCCATCGATAAAATGCAATTGTGTTCATTGTCCGCAGTGTATGCCTGCACATGGGACACTGTTCACGCCGTTGACATCAGCAAACCGCTCGCCCACGCAACGCCATACACGTGGTCTGCGGTTGTGAGGCAGGTTGGACGTACTGCCAAAATCTCTATAATGAAGTTGGAGGCAGCTTACAGTAGAAAAAATTACAATAAACTATCCAATAATAACAATACATTCTCTGGCAACAGCACTTGTGGAAATTCCTGCAGTCAGCATACCAATTGCACGCTCGGGAATGGTGTAGTTGTGTGACAAACACTGCACATGTGTTGTCCCCAGCACAAGGTGCACCTGTGTAATGATCATGCTGCTTAATCAGCTTCTTGCGACATGGGGCCTGACACCTGTCAGGTGGATGGATTATTTTGGCAAAGGAGAAATGCTCACTCAGCTTGCGGATTTGAACTTGCAACCTTTCGGTTACTAGTCCAACACTCTAACCACTACGCTACCTGCCTCCTCTACACTCTAACCACTACACTACCTGCCTCCTCTACACTCTAACCACTAGGCTACCCTACCACCTCTACACTCTAACCACTACGCTACCTGCCTCCTCTACACTCTAACCACTACACTACCTGCCTCCTCTACACTCTAACCACTAGGCTACCCTGCCACCTCTACACTCTAACCACTAGGCTACCTGCCACCTCTACACTCTAACCACTAGGCTACCTGCCACCTCTACACTCTAACCACTAGGCCACCCTGTCCCAGTATAGATGTTCCCACCGAGTGATTTCTCCTGTAGTGGACTACTGAGAGAACACAGTGTTGATATACATTAGATTGGATGAACAGAGAGAACACAGTGTTGATATACATTAGATTGGATGAACTGAGAGAACACAGTGTTGATATACATTAGATTGGATGAACCGAGAGAACACAGTGTTGATATACATTAGATTGGATGAACCGAGAGAACACAGTGTTGATATACATTAGATTGGATGAACTGAGAGAACACAGTGTTGATATACATTAGATTGGATGAACCGAGAGAACACAGTGTTGATATACATTAGATTGGATGAACAGAGAGAACACAGTGTTGATATACATTAGATTGGATGAACCGAGAGAACACAGTGTTGATATACATTAGATTGGATGAACTGAGAGAACACAGTGTTGATATACATTAGATTGGATGAACTGGGTGATGTCAGTAAGTTGGCAACGCCCCCTTGAGTGAGGTCAGAGAGCGTGTCAGCCTGACGGAACCGCCCATTTTGAACAAACTGTAGAAAATGATTGGTTAAGAATGAACATATCAGACGAGAGAGATGTAGAGCTGCAGCTCACGTTTAAAGTATTAGATCCGGGAGACGTAGAGATGTAGCTGATGTTTAAAGTGGTTTAAAACTCTGAATCTCAACATGAGGTAAAAAGACGATAAAGTCACCTGCCGGGCAATCACCGGATGGCTGATTAGCTGTCCTAAATAAAGTATCTAGAAAATAGAATTTAAGTGGGACCATTCTACTACTCTGTTCAAACCACCTCGCACCCCACTGGGGAACCATCGACACGGCTGGCTAGCCTATCTTCAAAGGACCATCTTCCAGAACGAATGGAATGATAGTAAACTCTGTAGTTCTGTTCAGGAATACATGACAACTGCAGAAGAGAAAAAACAGAGAACCGTTTTTGGACAATCAGAGCCTTACAACTGTGTCGCGAAAAGGCCCAACCAAACCCCCTTTTAAAAGAAGGCGTGGGTTAGGAGAGATACACATCACACCAAGGCATTTTCACGTAAATACAGTCATGATTTCTTACTCCAAGCTGGCGACGGTTCGTGTGCAAAGTATTAAGTGAGAGTCGTGTACAAAACGTCAATTGTCTCTGTCCCTCTCTCTCTCTCTCTCTCTCTCTCTCTCTCTCTCTCTCTCTCTCTCTCTCCCTCTCTGTCCCTCTCTCTCTCGCCCTCTCCATGACCTTTGTAACAAGCAGCCATATTGTTGTCGGTCTGCTAGGGACCTATTTCTAATGTAGAAAGTGTGTATGTTTATCCTGTGTTATTATTTAGTTAATTGGTAAATAAATACTTAAACCAAATAGTTCTTGAATCAAAAGTAAGGCTGGGGTTTTTGCAGATGCAAGGAGGTTACGACGGTTCCGAATTGAACGAGGTTGCTGTGATCAATAAGTTGATTGTTTATGGATGTGATAGGTAAAGACCTTATAGAGTTTAATTAGGGAGATGGTAACTCTTTAAACAACCTCTCTCGTGGTGCCCCAAAATACTAATGAGTTAATTGTTACATGATTAATTTACATCGGGTAACAATTAAACATAGTTAGTTAATTAGATAAATACCAGTCATCAGATGAATGAAAGTCGAGTCACAAACAGGGAACACAGCGTTGGTTTTCCCTGAGATTGGGGGTTTCACCTGGAGCAATCCACTAACAAGTTAATACCGAAAAACAATTGTCTTCATTACCTCACTGATTTAATCAGGGGGCTTTGTTGTGCAGGGAGATGAGGTAGCTATGCTTTCGGCATCAATAGATTGAATGTGTGTGTGTGTGTGTGTTTGTGTGTGTGTGTGTTTGAGAGTGCTTGTAAATATGTGTGATGGCTTGTGTGGTGACTGTTCCACTGGATGTCATAAGGTGAATGCACCAATTTGTAAGTCGCTCTGGATAAGAGTGTCTGCTAAATGACTTAAATGTAAATGTAAAATGGTGACGTTTAGAGATAGCTGACAATATGTGACCTTTCAATAAGGCACAGACAATCCTAATAGATAAATAATACCTGATTATAATCATCACTATGGTTACGTCCCTAACGGCAGCCCGTTCCCTACGTAGTAACCTACTTTTGCTACTAAAGCCGGACCATGTATTTAGCATTGGGATGTCAGTGGTGTAAATGCTGTGTGGCTGATGATAGCAGCAGACAATGCCTGTGTCCCCAAATGGCACCGTATTCCCTAAGGGCCATGGTCAAAAAGTAGTGCACTATATAGGGAATAGTGTGCCATTTTAGGATGTAGATAATCAGACATCAGACATGCAGACATACTGCTGCATATCTACTAGCCTAGCCAGGACTAGCCAGGACATACTGCTGCATATCCACTAGCCTAGCCAGGACTAGCCAGGACATACTGCTGCATATCCACTAGCCTAGCCAGGACTAGCCAGGACATACTGCTGCATATCCACTAACCTAGCCAGGACTAGCCAGGTCAAACTGCTGCATATCCACTAGCCTAGCCAGAACTAGCCAGGACATACTGCTGCATATCCACTAGCCTAGCCAGGCCTAGCCAGGACATACTGCTGCATATCCACTAGCCTAGACAGGACTAGCCAGGACTAGCCAGGACATACTGCTGCATATCCACTAGCCTAGCCAGAACTAGCCAGGACATACTGCTGCATATCCACTTGCCTAGCCAGGACTAGCCAGGACATACTGCTGCATATCCACTAGCCTAGCCAGGACTAGCCAGGACTAGCCAGGACATACTGCTGCATATCCACTAGCCTAGCCAGGACTAGCCAGGACATACTGCTGCATATCCACTAGCCTAGCCAGGACTAGCCAGGACTAGCCAGGACATACTGCTGCATATCTACTAGCCTAGCCAGGACTAGCCAGGACATACTGCTGCATATCCACTAGCCTAGCCAGGACTAGCCAGGACATACTGCTTCATATCCACTAGCCTAGCCAGGACTAGCCAGGACATACTGCTTCATATCCACTAGCCTAGCCAGGACATACTGCTTCATATCTACTAGCCTAGCCAGGCCTATGTCAGGACCCGGTTACGAACCCGGGTCTCCGGAGTGAGAAACAGTCACTTAACCAACTGAGCCACGAATAGTCGGCAGAACCCAGAAGATGAGGCAGACACAGCAGTACTTGAGACGGTGTATTTAATGAAGTAAAAGTGAAGTTCTTCAGGAAAACATGTAACTCCACAACCTCAAAAGGAATTCCACAAGAACAAAGGTAATCCTCCAAGACAAAAAGGTAAATCCACAAGGTGGAAGGTATAGCACAAAAGCCTCAAAAGATACTCAAAAACAAACAAACAAGAACAAAAAACAGAATTCCACAAGAGAGTCCACCGGGATCAACAAGAGTTCACAGAGTACTAGGGCTGGGTGCTAACATACAAACACAGAGCAAAGAACTGAGGAAAACAAAGGGTTTAAATACAATCAGGGGAAATGAGGCACAGGTGCAAATAATAATGGGGATCAAAGGAAAACAAAAGGTCAAAAGGCACAATGGGGGCATCTAGTGACCAAAAACCTTAACAACCCTGGCCAAATCCTGATAGCCTAGCCAGGACACACTGCCAACATATCCACTAGCCTAGCCAGGACTAGCCAGGACTAGCCAGGACATACTGCTGCATATCCACTAGCCTAGCCAGGACTAGCCAGGACATACTGCTGCATATCCACTAGCCTAGCCAGAACTAGCCAGGACATACTGCTGCATATCCACTAGCCTAGACAGGACTAGCCAGGACATACTGCTGCATATCCACTAGCCTAGACAGTACTAGCCAGGACATACTGCTGCATATCCACTAGCCTAGTCAGGACTAGCCAGGACATACTGCTGCATATACACTAGCCTAGCCAGGACTAGCCAGGACATACTGCTGCATATCCACTAGCATAGACAGGACTAGCCAGGACATACTGCTGCATATCCACTAGCCTAGCCAGAACTAGCCAGGACTTACTGCTGCATATCCACTAGCCTACACAGGACTTGCCAGGACATACTGCTGCATATCCACTAGCCTAGCCAGGACTAGCCAGGACATACTGCTGCATATCCACTAGCCTAGACAGGACTAGCCAGGACATACTGCTGCATACCCACTAGCCTAGCCAGAACTAGCCAGGACATACTGCTGCATATCCACTAGCCTAGACAGGACTAGCCAGGACATACTGCTGCATATCCACTAGCCTAGACAGTACTAGCCAGGACATACTGCTGCATATCCACTAGCCTAGTCAGGACTAGCCAGGACATACTGCTGCATATACACTAGCCTAGCCAGGATTAGCCAGGACATACTGCTGCATATCCACTAGCCTAGCCAGGACTAGCCAGGACATACTGCTGCATATCCACTAGCCTAGCCAGGACTAGCCAGGACATACTGCTGCATATCCACTAACCTAACCAGGTCTAGCCAGGACATACTGCTGCATATCCACTAGCCTAGCCAGGACTAGCCAGGACTGGCCAGGACATACTGCTGCATACCCACTAGCCTAGCCAGGACTAGCCAGGACATACTGCTGCATACCCAATAGCCTAGCCAGGACTAGCCAGGACATACTGCTGCATATCACCTAGCCTAGCCAGAACTAGCCAGGACATACTGCTGCATATCCACTAGCCTAGCCAGGACTAGCCAGGACTGGCCAGGACATACTGCTGCATATCCACTAGCCTAGCCAGGACTAGCCAGGACATACTGCTGCATACCCACTAGCCTAGCCAGGACTAGCCAGGACATACTGCTGCATACCCACTAGCCTAGCCAGGACTAGCCAGGACATACTGCTGCATATCCACTAGCCTAGCCAGGACTAGCCAGGACATACTGCTGCATATCCACTAACCTAGCCAGGACTGGCCAGGACATACTGCTGCATATCCACTAGCCTAGCAAGTCATCAGTGGGATAGAGAGGAAATATGTTCTGGACCAAGATACCCTACTGCTTCCTATCCACTAGCCCAGCAAGTCATCAGAGGGATGGAGAGAATAAAGATGATCTGGACCAAGATACCCTACTGCTTCCTATCCACTAGCCCAGCAAGTCATCAGAGGGATGGAGAGAGTAAAGATGATCTGGACCAAGATACCCTACTGCTTCCTATCCACTAGCCTAGCAAGCCATCAGAGGGATGGAGAGAGTAAAGATGATCTGGACCAAGATACCCTACTGCTTCATATCCACTAGCCTAGCAAGCCATCAGAGGGATGGAGAGAGTAAAGATGTTCAGGACCAAGATACCCTACTGCTTCCTATCCACTAGCCCAGCAAGCCATCAGTGGGACAGAGAGAGGAAAAGCGGTCTCAGGAGGTTGAGTGAGGGACAGACCAAGATCACACCAGACAACAGATACATAATGATACCACACCAGACAACAGATACATAATGATACCACACCAGACAACAGATACATAATGATACCACACCAGACAACAGATACATAATGATACCACACCAGACAACAGATACATAATGATACCACACCAGACAACAGATACATAATGATACCATACCAGACAACAGATACATAATGATACCACACCAGACAACAGATACATAATGATACCACACCAGACAACATAATGATACCACACCAGACAACAGATACATAATGATACCACACCAGACAACAGATACATAATGATACCACACCAGACAACATAATGATACCACACCAGACAACATAATGATACCACACCAGACAACATAATGATACCACACCAGACAACATAGTGATACCACACCAGACTACAGATACATAATGATACCACACCAGGCAACAGATACATAATGATACCACACCAGACAACAGGTACATAATGATACCACACCAGACAACAGATACATAATGATACCACACCAGGCAACATATACATAATGATACCACACCAGACAACAGATACATAATGATACCACACCAGACAACATAATGATACCACACCAGACAACATAATGATACCACACCAGACAACAGATACATAATGATACCACACCAGACAACAGATACATAATGATACCACACCAGACAACATAATGATACCACACCAGACAACAGATACATAATGATACCACACCAGACAACAGATACATAATGATACCACACCAGACAACAGATACATAATGATACCACACCAGACAACAGATACATAATGATACCACACCAGACAACAGATACATAATGATACCACACCAGACAACAGATACATAATGATACCACACCAGACAACATAATGATACCACACCAGGCAACATAATGATACCACACCAGACAACAGATACATAGTGATACCACACCAGACAACATATACATAATGATACCACACCAGACAACAGATACATAATGATACCACACCAGACAACAGATACATAATGATACCACACCAGACAACAGAAACATAGTGATACCACACCAGACAACAGATACATAATGATACCACACCAGACAACATAATGATACCACAACAGACAACAGATACATAATGATACCACACCAGACAACATAATGATACCACACCAGACAACAGATACATAATGATACCACACCAGACAACATATACATAATGATACCACACCAGACAACATAATGATACCACACCAGACAACAGATACATAATGATACCACACCAGACAACAGATACATAATGATACCACACCAGACAACAGATACATAATGATACCACACCAGACAACAGATACATAATGATACCACACCAGACAACATAATGATACCACACCAGACAACATAATGATACCACACCAGACAACATAATGATACCACACCAGACACCATAATGATACCACACCAGACAACATAATGATACCACACCAGACAACAGATACATAATGATACCACACCAGACAACAGATACATAATGATACCACACCAGGCAACATAATGATACCACACCAGACAACAGATACATAATGATACCACACCAGACAACATAATGATACCACACCAGACAACAGATACATAATGATACCACACCAGACAACAGATACATAATGATACCACACCAGACAACAGATACATAATGATACCACACCAGACAACAGATACATAATGATACCACACCAGACAACATATACATAATGATACCACACCAGACAACATAATGATACCACACCAGACAACAGGTACATAATGATACCACACCAGACAGATACATAGTGATACCACACCAGACAACAGATACATAATGATACCACACCAGACAACATAATGATACCACACCAGGCAACAGATACATAATGATACCACACCAGACAACAGATACATAATGATACCACACCAGACAACATAATGATACCACACCAGATACACAATGATACCACACCAGACAACAGATACATAATGATACCACACCAGACAACATAATGATACCACACCAGACAACATAATGATACCACACCAGACAACATATACATAATGATACCACACCAGACAACAGATACATAATGATACCACACCGGACAACATAATGATACCACACCAGACAACAGATACATAATGATACCACACCAGACAACAGATACATAATGATACCACACCAGACAACATAATGATACCACACCAGGCAACATAATGATACCACACCAGACAACAGATACATAGTGATACCACACCAGACAACATATACATAATGATACCACACCAGACAACAGATACATAATGATACCACACCAGACAACAGATACATAATGATACCACACCAGACAACAGAAACATAGTGATACCACACCAGACAACAGATACATAATGATACCACACCAGACAACATAATGATACCACAACAGACAACAGATACATAATGATACCACACCAGACAACATAATGATACCACACCAGACAACAGATACATAATGATACCACACCAGACAACATATACATAATGATACCACACCAGACAACATAATGATACCACACCAGACAACAGATACATAATGATACCACACCAGACAACAGATACATAATGATACCACACCAGACAACAGATACATAATGATACCACACCAGACAACAGATACATAATGATACCACACCAGACAACATAATGATACCACACCAGACAACATAATGATACCACACCAGACAACATAATGATACCACACCAGACACCATAATGATACCACACCAGACAACATAATGATACCACACCAGACAACAGATACATAATGATACCACACCAGACAACATAATGATACCACACCAGACAACAGATACATAATGATACCACACCAGACAACATAATGATACCACACCAGACAACAGATACATAATGATACCACACAAGGCAACATAATGATACCACACCAGACAACAGATACATAATGATACCACACCAGACAACATAATGATACCACACCAGACAACAGATACATAATGATACCACACCAGACAACAGATACATAATGATACCACACCAGACAACAGATACATAATGATACCACACCAGACAACATATACATAATGATACCACACCAGACAACATAATGATACCACACCAGACAACAGGTACATAATGATACCACACCAGACAGATACATAGTGATACCACACCAGACAACAGATACATAATGATACCACACCAGACAACATAATGATACCACACCAGGCAACAGATACATAATGATACCACACCAGACAACAGATACATAATGATACCACACCAGACAACATAATGATACCACACCAGATACACAATGATACCACACCAGACAACAGATACATAATGATACCACACCAGACAACATAATGATACCACACCAGATAACATAATGATACCACACCAGACAACATATACATAATGATACCACACCAGACAACAGATACATAATGATACCACAACAGACAACATAATGATACCACACCAGACAACAGATACATAATGATACCACACCAGACAACATAATGATACCACACCAGACAACAGATACATAATGATACCACACCAGACAACAGATACATAATGATACCACACCAGACAACAGATACATAATGATACCACACCATACAACAGATACATAATGATACCACACCAGACAACAGATACATAATGATACCACACCAGACAACAGATACATAATGATACCACACCAGACAACAGATACATAATGATACCACACCAGACAACATAATGATACCACACCAGGCAACAGATACATAATGATACCACACCAGACAACAGATACATAATGATACCACACCAGACAACATAATGATACCACACCAGACAACATAATGATACCACACCAGGCAACAGATACATAATGATACCACACCAGACAACAGATACATAATGATACCACACCAGACAACAGATACATAATGATACCACACCAGACAACAGATACATAATGATACCACACCAGACAACAGATACATAATGATACCACACCAGACAACAGATACATAATGATACCACACCAGACAACATAATGATACCACACCAGACAACAGATACATAATGATACCACACCAGACAACATAATGATACCACACCAGGCAACAGATACATAATGATACCACACCAGACAACATAATGATACCACACCAGGCAACAGATACATAATGATACCACACCAGACAACAGATACATAATGATACCACACCAGACAACAGATACATAATGATACCACACCAGACAACAGATACATACTGATACCACACCAGACAACATAATGATACCACACCAGACAACAGATACATAATGATACCACACCAGACAACAGATACATAATGATACCACACCAGACAACATAATGATACCACACCAGACAACAGATACATAATGATACCACACCAGACAACATAATGATACCACACCAGACAACAGATACATAATGATACCACACCAGACAACAGATACATAATGATACCACACCAGACAACAGATATATAATGATACCACACCAGATACCATCTACTGTATGCTGCTCTGTACCATCACTCATTCATATATCCTTATGTACATATTCTTTATCCCCTTACACTGTGTATAAGACAGTAGTTTTGGAATTGTTAGTTAGATTACTTGTTGGTTATCACTGCATTGTCGGAACTAGAAGCACAAGCATTTCGCTACACTCGCATTAACATCTGCTAACCTTTTGTATGTGACAAATACAATTTGATTTGATTTGATTTACCAAATTATTTACGCCATTTTGTTCGTCAAGACTCACACTTGGACTCTGTAACCAAGGGTAGTGCACTACATAGGGAACGGGGTCCCATTTTGGACTCGGCTTTAACCTATCTGTCTTTCTGTCTCTTGTGTTCTTATTAACCTTGATGGGAATCCAACAGCACAAGGACTGCCACAGTTCCCTCCAACAGATTGTTACGCACACACACACACACACACACACACACACACACACACACACACACACACACACACACACACACACACACACACACACACACACACACACACACACACACACACACCATCGGGAGGTTGCATTGGGTTAGTATTCATTGGGGACTGTCACTGGTGACACACAATACATCATAGTCACCAGTAAGCCTCTCCTCTCCTCTCTTCCCCTCTCTTCCCTTCCCTTCTCCTCTCTTCTCCTCTCCTCCTCCTCTCCTCTCGTCCCCTCTCTTCCCCTCTCCTCTCCTCGCGTCTCTTCCCCTCTCTTCCCCTCTCCTCTCCTCTCCTCTCGTCCCCTCTCTTCCCCTCTCTTCCCCTCTCCTCTCCTCTCCTCTCGTCCCCTCTCTTCCCCTCTCCTCTCCTCTCGTCTCGTCCCCTCTCTTCCCCTCTCTTCCCTTCTCGTCCCCTCTCTTCCCCTCTCCTCTCCTCTCGTCTCGTCTCCTCTCTCCCCTCTCTTTCCTTCTCGTCCCCTCTCTTCCCCTCTCTTCTCCTCTCCTCCTCCGCTCTTCTCATCCCCTCTCTTCCCCTCTCGTCCCCTCTCTTCCCCTCTCCTCTCTCCCCTATCTTCCCCTCTCTTCCCCTCTCCTCTCTCCCCTCTCTTCCCCTCTCCTCCTCTCCTCTTCTCCTCCTCCTCTCCAGTTTCTGCTGTGTTGTAAATATGGTGAGATCATGTTTCTCTGTTTTACACTGCATGCTCTTTCACCGTTGAAGTCATAACACACACACACACTTACACACTTACACACTGCAACACACACACACACACACACACACACACACACACACACACACACACACACACACACACACACACACACACACACACACACACACACACACACACACACACACACACACACACACACACACACACACACACACACTTACACACTGCAACACACACACACACACACACACACACACACACACTCACTCACTCACTCACTCACTCACTTTTTGTGTGTGTGTCGTCAATATGCATGTGTGTGTGTTTTGTGTGTTTGTGTGTTTGTGTATGTGTGTTGCAGTGTGTAAGTGTGTGTGTGTGTATTGGAGTGTGTAAGTGTGTGTATGTGTGTTGGAGTGTGTGAGTGCGTGTGTCTATGTGTGTGTGTGTGTCGTCAATATGCATGTGTGTGTGTTTTGTGTGCTTGTGTGTTTGTGTATGTGTGTTGGAGTGTGTAAGTGTGTGGGAAGAGTCCAGTGCAAGAGGGTCAGTGCAGTCTTATGGATTATTATGGATTGGTGGGAGGGGGGGGGTGTAGAAGCTGTTCAGGAGCCTTTTTGGTGCCAGACTTGCCCCTCTGCCACCGCATGCCGTGCGGTAGCAGAGAGAACAGGCTGAAGTCTTGGACCATTTTCAGGGCCTTCTTCTTCTGTCACCGCCTGGCATTGAGGTCCTGGATGGCAGGAAGCTCGGCCCCATTGATGTCCTTGGCCGTACACATTACCCTCTGTAGCGCCTTGTGGTTATACGCCAACAGCCGCCATACCAAGCGGTGACGCAGCCAGTCAAGATGCTCTCAAGGTTTCAGGTATAGTCAACGAACAGCATTCACACATAGGTGTTTTTTCTGTGTGAAAGTGCGGTGTGGAGTGGAATAGAGATCGTTGTCATCTGTGGATCTGTTGGGGTGGTACGCGAATTGAAGTGGGTTCAGGGTTT
>NW_025747289.1:37500-47500 GCF_021184085.1 Oncorhynchus gorbuscha
ATTGGAGGAACACTGTCTGCTGCCTAGGTACTGCAGTCTGATTGGATGAACACTGTCTACTGCCTAGGTACTGCAGTCTGATTGGAGGAACACTGTCTACTGCCTAGGTACTGCAGTCTGATTGGAGGAACACTGTCTACTGCCTAGGTACTGCAGTCTGATTGGATGATCACTGTCTACTGCCTAGGTACTGCAGTCTGATTGGATGATCACTGTCTACTGCCTAGGTACTGCAGTCTGATTGGATGATCACTGTCTACTGCCTAGGTACTGCAGTCTGATTGGATGATCACTGTCTACTGCCTAGGTACTGCAGTCTGATTGGATGATCACTGTCTACTGCCTAGGTACTGCAGTCTGATTGGATGAACACTGTCTACTGCCTAGGTACTGCAGTCTGATTGGATGAACACTGTCTACTGCCTAGGTACTGCAGTCTGATTGGAGGAACACTGTCTACTGCCTAGGTACTGCAGTCTGATTGGAGGAACACTGTCTACTGCCTAGGTACTGCAGTCTGATTGGATGATCACTGTCTACTGCCTAGGTACTGCAGTCTGATTGGATGATCACTGTCTACTGCCTAGGTACTGCAGTCTGATTGGATGATCACTGTCTACTGCCTAGGTACTGCAGTCTGAATGGATGATCACTGTCTACTGCCTAGGTACTGCAGTCTGATTGGATGATCACTGTCTACTGCCTAGGTACTGCAGTCTGATTGGATGAACACTGTCTACTGCCTAGGTACTGCAGTCTGATTGGTAGAAATACTGTCTACTGCCTTGGTAATGCAGTCTGATTGGTAGAAACACTGTCGACTGCCTAGGTACTGCAGTCTGATTGGAGGAACACTGTCTACTGCCTAGGTACTGCAGTCTGATTGGTAGAAATACTGTCTACTGCCTTGGTAATGCAGTCTGATTGGTAGAAACACTGTCGACTGCCTAGGTACTGCAGTCTGATTGGAGGAACACTGTCTACTGCCTAGGTACTGCAGTCTGATTGGTAGAAACACTGTCTACTGCCTAGGTAATGCAGTCTGATTGGTAGAAACACTGTCGACTGCCTAGGTACTGCAGTCTGATTGGAGGAACACTTTCTACTGCCTAGGTACTGCAGCCTGATTGGTAGAAACACTGTCTACTGCCTCGGTACTGCAGTCTGATTGGTAGAAACACTGTCTACTGCCTAGGTACTGCAGTCTGATTGGTAGAAACACTGTCTACTGCCTCGGTACTGCAGTCTGATTGGAGGAACACTGTCTACTGCCTAGGTACTGCAGTCTGATTGGAGGAACACTGTCTACTGCCTAGGTACTGCAGTCTGATTGGATGATCACTGTCTACTGCCTAGGTACTGCAGTCAGATTGGAGGATCACTGTCTACTGCCTAGGTACTGCAGTCTGATTGGATGATCACTGTCTACTGCCTAGGTACTGCAGTCTGATTGGAGGAACACTGTCTACTGCCTAGGTACTGCAGTCTGATTGGTAGAAATACTGTCTACTGCCTTGGTAATGCAGTCTGATTGGTAGAAACACTGTCTACTGCCTAGGTACTGCAGTCTGATTGAGGAACACTGTCTACTGCCTAGGTACTGCAGTCTGATTGGTAGAAACACTGTCTACTGCCTAGGTAATGCAGTCTGATTGGTAGAAACACTGTCGACTGCCTAGGTACTGCAGTCTGATTGGAGGAACACTTTCTACTGCCTAGGTACTGCAGCCTGATTGGTAGAAACACTGTCTACTGCCTCGGTACTGCAGTCTGATTGGTAGAAACACTGTCTACTGCCTAGGTACTGCAGTCTGATTGGTAGAAACACTGTCTACTGCCTCGGTACTGCAGTCTGATTGGAGGAACACTGTCTACTGCCTAGGTACTGCAGTCTGATTGGAGGAACACTGTCTACTGCCTAGGTACTGCAGTCTGATTGGATGATCACTGTCTACTGCCTAGGTACTGCAGTCTGATTGGAGGATCACTGTCTACTGCCTAGGTACTGCAGTCTGATTGCATGATCACTGTCTACTGCCTAGGTACTGCAGTCTGATTGGATGATCACTGTCTACTGCCTAGGTACTGCAGTCTGATTGGATGAACACTGTCTACTGCCTAGGTACTGCAGTCTGATTGGAGGAACACTGTCTACTGCCTAGGTACTGCAGTCTGATTGGATGATCACTGTCTACTTCCTAGGTACTGCAGTCTGATTGGATGAACACTGTCTACTGCCTAGGTACTGCAGTCTGATTGGATGATCACTGTCTACTGCCTAGGTACTGCAGTCTGATTGGATGAACACTGTCTACTGCCTAGGTACTGCAGTCTGATTGGAGGAACACTGTCTGCTGCCTAGGTACTGCAGTCTGATTGGATGAACACTGTCTACTGCCTAGGTACTGCAGTCTGATTGGAGGAACACTGTCTACTGCCTAGGTACTGCAGTCTGATTGGAGGAACACTGTCTACTGCCTAGGTACTGCAGTCTGATTGGATGATCACTGTCTACTGCCTAGGTACTGCAGTCTGATTGGATGATCACTGTCTACTGCCTAGGTACTGCAGTCTGATTGGATGATCACTGTCTACTGCCTAGGTACTGCAGTCTGATTGGATGATCACTGTCTACTGCCTAGGTACTGCAGTCTGATTGGATGATCACTGTCTACTGCCTAGGTACTGCAGTCTGATTGGATGAACACTGTCTACTGCCTAGGTACTGCAGTCTGATTGGTAGAAATACTGTCTACTGCCTTGGTAATGCAGTCTGATTGGTAGAAACACTGTCGACTGCCTAGGTACTGCAGTCTGATTGGAGGAACACTGTCTACTGCCTAGGTACTGCAGTCTGATTGGTAGAAACACTGTCTACTGCCTAGGTAATGCAGTCTGATTGGTAGAAACACTGTCGACTGCCTAGGTACTGCAGTCTGATTGGAGGAACACTTTCTACTGCCTAGGTACTGCAGCCTGATTGGTAGAAACACTGTCTACTGCCTCGGTACTGCAGTCTGATTGGTAGAAACACTGTCTACTGCCTAGGTACTGCAGTCTGATTGGTAGAAACACTGTCTACTGCCTCGGTACTGCAGTCTGATTGGAGGAACACTGTCTACTGCCTAGGTACTGCAGTCTGATTGGAGGAACACTGTCTACTGCCTAGGTACTGCAGTCTGATTGGAGGAACACTGTCTACTGCCTAGGTACTGCAGTCTGATTGGAGGAACACTGTCTACTGCCTAGGTACTGCAGTCTGATTGGAGGAACACTGTCTACTGCCTAGGTACTGCAGTCTGATTGGAGGAACACTGTCTACTGCCTAGGTACTGCAGTCTGATTGGAGGAACACTGTCTACTGCCTAGGTACTGCAGTCTGATTGGAGGAACACTGTCTACTGCCTAGGTACTGCAGTCTGATTGGAGGAACACTGTCTACTGCCTAGGTACTGCAGTCTGATTGAGGAACACTGTCTACTGCCTCGGTACTGCAGTCTGATTGGAGGAACACTGTCTACTGCCTAGGTACTGCAGTCTGATTGGAGGAACACTGTCTACTGCCTCGGTACTGCAGTCTGATTGGAGGAACACTGTCTACTGCCTAGGTACTGCAGTCTGATTGGAGGAACACTGTCTACTGCCTAGGTACTGCAGTCTGATTGGAGGAACACTGTCTACTGCCTAGGTACTGCAGTCTGATTGGAGGAACACTGTCTACTGCCTAGGTACTGCAGTCTGATTGGAGGAACACTGTCTACTGCCTCGGTACTGCAGTCTGATTGGAGGAACACTGTCTACTGCCTAGGTACTGCAGTCTGATTGGAGGAACACTGTCTACTGCCTCGGTACTGCAGTCTGATTGGAGGAACACTGTCTACTGCCTAGGTACTGCAGTCTGATTGGAGGAACACTGTCTACTGCCTAGGTACTGCAGTCTGATTGGAGGAACACTGTCTACTGCCTAGGTACTGCAGTCTGATTGGTAGAAACACTGTCTACTGCCTCGGTACTGCAGTCTGATTGGAGGAACACTGTCTACTGCCTAGGTACTGCAGTCTGATTGGAGGAACACTGTCTACTGCCTAGGTACTGCAGTCTGATTGGAGGAACACTGTCTACTGCCTAGGTACTGCAGTCTGATTGGAGGAACACTGTCTACTGCCTAGGTACTGCAGTCTGATTGGAGGAACACTGTCTACTGCCTAGGTACTGCAGTCTGATTGGAGGAACACTGTCTACTGCCTAGGTACTGCAGTCTGATTGGAGGAACACTGTCTACTGCCTAGGTACTGCAGTCTGATTGGAGGAACACTGTCTACTGCCTAGGTACTGCAGTCTGATTGGAGGAACACTGTCTACTGCCTGGTACTGCAGTCTGATTGAGGAACACTGTCTACTGCCTCGGTACTGCAGTCTGATTGGAGGAACACTGTCTACTGCCTCGGTACTGCAGTCTGATTGGAGGAACACTGTCTACTGCCTAGGTACTGCAGTCTGATTGGAGGAACACTGTCTACTGCCTAGGTACTGCAGTCTGATTGGAGGAACACTGTCTACTGCCTAGGTACTGCAGTCTGATTGGAGGAACACTGTCTACTGCCTAGGTACTGCAGTCTGATTGGTAGAAACACTGTCGACTGCCTAGGTACTGCAGTCTGATTGGAGGAACACTGTCTACTGCCTAGGTACTGCAGTCTGATTGGAGGAACACTGTCTACTGCCTAGGTACTGCAGTCTGATTGGAGGAACACTGTCTACTGCCTAGGTACTGCAGTCTGATTGGAGGAACACTGTCTACTGCCTAGGTACTGCAGTCTGATTGGAGGAACACTGTCTACTGCCTCGGTACTGCAGTCTGATTGGAGGAACACTGTCTACTGCCTAGGTACTGCAGTCTGATTGGAGGAACACTGTCTACTGCCTAGGTACTGCAGTCTGATTGGAGGAACACTGTCTACTGCCTAGGTACTGCAGTCTGATTGGAGGAACACTGTCTACTGCCTAGGTACTGCAGTCTGATTGGAGGATCACTGTCTACTGCCTCGGTACTGCAGTCTGATTGGAGGAACACTGTCTACTGCCTAGGTACTGCAGTCTGATTGGTAGAAACACTGTCGACTGCCTAGGTAATGCAGTCTGATTGGAGGAACACTGTCTACTGCCTAGGTACTGCAGTCTGATTGGAGGAACACTGTCTACTGCCTAGGTACTGCAGTCTGATTGGAGGAACACTGTCTACTGCCTCGGTACTGCAGTCTGATTGGAGGAAACACTGTCTACTGCCTCGGTACTGCAGTCTGATTGGAGGAACACTGTCTACTGCCTCGGTACTGCAGTCTGATTGGAGGAACACTGTCTACTGCCTCGGTACTGCAGTCTGATTGGAGGAACACTGTCTACTGCCTAGGTACTGCAGTCTGATTGGAGGAACACTGTCTACTGCCTAGGTACTGCAGTCTGATTGGAGGAACACTGTCTACTGCCTAGGTACTGCAGTCTGATTGAGGAACACTGTCTACTGCCTAGGTACTGCAGTCTGATTGGTAGAAACACTGTCGACTGCCTAGGTACTGCAGTCTGATTGGAGGAACACTGTCTACTGCCTAGGTACTGCAGTCTGATTGGAGGAACACTGTCTACTGCCTAGGTACTGCAGTCTGATTGGAGGAACACTGTCTACTGCCTAGGTACTGCAGTCTGATTGGAGGAACACTGTCTACTGCCTAGGTACTGCAGTCTGATTGGAGGAACACTGTCTACTGCCTAGGTACTGCAGTCTGATTGGTAGAAACACTGTCGACTGCCTAGGTACTGCAGTCTGATTGGAGGAACACTTTCTACTGCCTAGGTACTGCAGCCTGATTGGTAGAAACACTGTCTACTGCCTCGGTACTGCAGTCTGATTGGTAGAAACACTGTCTACTGCCTAGGTACTGCAGTCTGATTGGTAGAAACACTGTCTACTGCCTCGGTACTGCAGTCTGATTGGAGGAACACTGTCTACTGCCTAGGTACTGCAGTCTGATTGGAGGAACACTGTCTACTGCCTAGGTACTGCAGTCTGATTGGATGATCACTGTCTACTGCCTAGGTACTGCAGTCTGATTGGAGGATCACTGTCTACTGCCTAGGTACTGCAGTCTGATTGGATGATCACTGTCTACTGCCTAGGTACTGCAGTCTGATTGGATGATCACTGTCTACTGCCTAGGTACTGCAGTCTGATTGGATGAACACTGTCTACTGCCTAGGTACTGCAGTCTGATTGGAGGAACACTGTCTACTGCCTAGGTACTGCAGTCTGATTGGATGATCACTGTCTACTGCCTAGGTACTGCAGTCTGATTGGATGAACACTGTCTACTGCCTAGGTACTGCAGTCTGATTGGATGATCACTGTCTACTGCCTAGGTACTGCAGTCTGATTGGATGAACACTGTCTACTGCCTAGGTACTGCAGTCTGATTGGAGGAACACTGTCTGCTGCCTAGGTACTGCAGTCTGATTGGATGAACACTGTCTACTGCCTAGGTACTGCAGTCTGATTGGAGGAACACTGTCTACTGCCTAGGTACTGCAGTCTGATTGGAGGAACACTGTCTACTGCCTAGGTACTGCAGTCTGATTGGATGATCACTGTCTACTGCCTAGGTACTGCAGTCTGATTGGATGATCACTGTCTACTGCCTAGGTACTGCAGTCTGATTGGATGATCACTGTCTACTGCCTAGGTACTGCAGTCTGATTGGATGATCACTGTCTACTGCCTAGGTACTGCAGTCTGATTGGATGATCACTGTCTACTGCCTAGGTACTGCAGTCTGATTGGATGAACACTGTCTACTGCCTAGGTACTGCAGTCTGATTGGTAGAAATACTGTCTACTGCCTTGGTAATGCAGTCTGATTGGTAGAAACACTGTCGACTGCCTAGGTACTGCAGTCTGATTGGAGGAACACTGTCTACTGCCTAGGTACTGCAGTCTGATTGGTAGAAACACTGTCTACTGCCTAGGTAATGCAGTCTGATTGGTAGAAACACTGTCGACTGCCTAGGTACTGCAGTCTGATTGGAGGAACACTTTCTACTGCCTAGGTACTGCAGCCTGATTGGTAGAAACACTGTCTACTGCCTCGGTACTGCAGTCTGATTGGTAGAAACACTGTCTACTGCCTAGGTACTGCAGTCTGATTGGTAGAAACACTGTCTACTGCCTCGGTACTGCAGTCTGATTGGAGGAACACTGTCTACTGCCTAGGTACTGCAGTCTGATTGGAGGAACACTGTCTACTGCCTAGGTACTGCAGTCTGATTGGAGGAACACTGTCTACTGCCTAGGTACTGCAGTCTGATTGGAGGAACACTGTCTACTGCCTGCAGTCTGTTGGAGGAACTGTCTACTGCCTAGGTACTGCAGTCTGATTGGAGGAACACTGTCTACTGCCTAGGTACTGCAGTCTGATTGGAGGAACACTGTCTACTGCCTAGGTACTGCAGTCTGATTGGAGGAACACTGTCTACTGCCTAGGTACTGCAGTCTGATTGGAGGAACACTGTCTACTGCCTAGGTACTGCAGTCTGATTGGAGGAACACTGTCTACTGCCTAGGTACTGCAGTCTGATTGGAGGAACACTGTCTACTGCCTAGGTACTGCAGTCTGATTGGAGGAACACTGTCTACTGCCTCGGTACTGCAGTCTGATTGGAGGAACACTGTCTACTGCCTAGGTACTGCAGTCTGATTGGAGGAACACTGTCTACTGCCTAGGTACTGCAGTCTGATTGGAGGAACACTGTCTACTGCCTAGGTACTGCAGTCTGATTGGATGATCACTGTCTACTGCCTAGGTACTGCAGTCTGATTGGTAGAAACACTGTCTACTGCCTAGGTACTGCAGTCTGATTGGTAGAAACACTGGCTACTGCCTCGGTACTGCAGTCTGATTGGAGGAACACTGTCTACTGCCTAGGTACTGCAGTCTGATTGGAGGAACACTGTCTACTGCCTAGGTACTGCAGTCTGATTGGAGGAACACTGTCTACTGCCTAGGTACTGCAGTCTGATTGGAGGAACACTGTCTACTGCCTAGGTACTGCAGTCTGATTGGAGGAACACTGTCTACTGCCTAGGTACTGCAGTCTGATTGGAGGAACACTGTCTACTGCCTAGGTACTGCAGTCTGATTGGAGGAACACTGTCTACTGCCTAGGTACTGCAGTCTGATTGGAGGAACACTGTCTACTGCCTCGGTACTGCAGTCTGATTGGAGGAACACTGTCTACTGCCTCGGTACTGCAGTCTGATTGGAGGAACACTGTCTACTGCCTCGGTACTGCAGTCTGATTGGAGGAACACTGTCTACTGCCTAGGTACTGCAGTCTGATTGGAGGAACACTGTCTACTGCCTAGGTACTGCAGTCTGATTGGAGGAACACTGTCTACTGCCTAGGTACTGCAGTCTGATTGGAGGAACACTGTCTACTGCCTAGGTACTGCAGTCTGATTGGTAGAAACACTGTCGACTGCCTAGGTACTGCAGTCTGATTGGAGGAACACTGTCTACTGCCTAGGTACTGCAGTCTGATTGGAGGAACACTGTCTACTGCCTAGGTACTGCAGTCTGATTGGAGGAACACTGTCTACTGCCTAGGTACTGCAGTCTGATTGGAGGAACACTGTCTACTGCCTAGGTACTGCAGTCTGATTGGAGGAACACTGTCTACTGCCTCGGTACTGCAGTCTGATTGGAGGAACACTGTCTACTGCCTAGGTACTGCAGTCTGATTGGAGGAACACTGTCTACTGCCTAGGTACTGCAGTCTGATTGGAGGAACACTGTCTACTGCCTAGGTACTGCAGTCTGATTGGAGGAACACTGTCTACTGCCTAGGTACTGCAGTCTGATTGGAGGAACACTGTCTACTGCCTCGGTACTGCAGTCTGATTGGAGGAACACTGTCTACTGCCTAGGTACTGCAGTCTGATTGGTAGAAACACTGTCGACTGCCTAGGTAATGCAGTCTGATTGGAGGAACACTGTCTACTGCCTAGGTACTGCAGTCTGATTGGAGGAACACTGTCTACTGCCTAGGTACTGCAGTCTGATTGGAGGAACACTGTCTACTGCCTCGGTACTGCAGTCTGATTGGAGGAAACACTGTCTACTGCCTCGGTACTGCAGTCTGATTGGAGGAACACTGTCTACTGCCTCGGTACTGCAGTCTGATTGGAGGAACACTGTCTACTGCCTCGGTACTGCAGTCTGATTGGAGGAACACTGTCTACTGCCTAGGTACTGCAGTCTGATTGGAGGAACACTGTCTACTGCCTAGGTACTGCAGTCTGATTGGAGGAACACTGTCTACTGCCTAGGTACTGCAGTCTGATTGGAGGAACACTGTCTACTGCCTAGGTACTGCAGTCTGATTGGTAGAAACACTGTCGACTGCCTAGGTACTGCAGTCTGATTGGAGGAACACTGTCTACTGCCTAGGTACTGCAGTCTGATTGGAGGAACACTGTCTACTGCCTAGGTACTGCAGTCTGATTGGAGGAACACTGTCTACTGCCTAGGTACTGCAGTCTGATTGGAGGAACACTGTCTACTGCCTAGGTACTGCAGTCTGATTGGAGGAACACTGTCTACTGCCTCGGTACTGCAGTCTGATTGGAGGAACACTGTCTACTGCCTAGGTACTGCAGTCTGATTGGAGGAACACTGTCTACTGCCTAGGTACTGCAGTCTGATTGGAGGAACACTGTCTACTGCCTAGGTACTGCAGTCTGATTGGAGGAACACTGTCTACTGCCTAGGTACTGCAGTCTGATTGGAGGAACACTGTCTACTGCCTCGGTACTGCAGTCTGATTGGAGGAACACTGTCTACTGCCTAGGTACTGCAGTCTGATTGGTAGAAACACTGTCGACTGCCTAGGTAATGCAGTCTGATTGGAGGAACACTGTCTACTGCCTAGGTACTGCAGTCTGATTGGAGGA
>NW_025747289.1:52500-62138 GCF_021184085.1 Oncorhynchus gorbuscha
GCGTAGTTTGATGTGAGAGCAAAAGGTCTTACAGACTGAATTTTCTGAAAAGGACTTTGTCTCATTACATTGAAGTATTTTTTAAAATCAGAATAATGCTTTTAAGCCCCCAGACCAAACCGCCTTCGTATCAGTGATGTACGGTGAGGTCGGTGGCTAGGGTAGGCACTGGCTATTATCAGAATAATGCTTTTAAACCCCCCAGACCAAACCGCCTTCATAATATTGAAGTGCTGTGAGGTCGGAGGCTGCATAGGCACTTCTTATTAACAAATACAGTAAACCTTTGATGAAGCTCAAGTTCACCGTAAAAACAACCAGGCTACTTAAATCGAATTACCATAATAAAAGAAACACAATCAAAATGTCTCTGTTTAAGTTAGAGAGAGATATTTTTGTTTTTAATGGGCTGCGTCTCAGTGCACCATATCCACCTTCCATATCTGTGGTGAAAGGTGGCAGAACGATGTTTTGTTTTTAATGGGCTGTGTCTCAGTGCACCGTCTCCACCTTCCATATCTGTGGTGAAAGGTGGCAGAACGGTGTTTTGTTTTTAATGGGCTGTGTCTCAGTGCACCATATCCACCTTCCATATCTGTGGTGAAAGGTGGCAGAACGATGTTTTGTTTTTAATGGGCTGTGTCTCAGTGCACCATATCCACCTTCCATATCTGTGGTGAAAGGTGGCAGAACGATGTTTTGTTTTTAATGGGCTGTGTCTCAGTGCACCATATCCACCTTCCATATCTGTGGTGAAAGGTGGCAGAACGATGTTTTGTTTTTAATGGGCTGTGTCTCAGTGCACCGTCTCCACCTTCCATATCTGTGGTGAAAGGTGGCAGAACGATGTTTTGTTTTTAATGGGCTGTGTCTCAGTGCACCATATCCACCTTCCATATCTGTGGTGAAAGGTGGCAGAACGATGTTTTGTTTTTAATGGGCTGTGTCTCAGTGCACCGTCTCCACCTTCCATATCTGTGGTGAAAGGTGGCAGAACGATGTTTTGTTTTTAATGGGCTGTGTCTCAGTGCACCATATCCACCTTCCATATCTGTGGTGAAAGGTGGCAGAACGGTGGTTTGTTTTTTCAGACTATGAGACATCCCGCAAAAAAAAAAACTGCCTTCTCACGAATACGTCTGCAGCGTCAGTGGTGCAAAGTACTTTTAAGAAAAAATACTTTGAAGTACTACTTGAGTAGTAGGCCTTAAATAATGCTTTTAAACCTCCAGACCAAGGTGGGCCTTAAAATACATCCACGGGTACACCTCCAATTGACTCAAATGATGTAAATTAGCCTATCAGACGCTACTAAAGTCATGACATAATTTTCTGGAATTTTCCAAACTGTTTAAAGGCACAGTCATCTTAGTGTGTGTAAACTTCTAACCCAGTGATACAGTGATTTATAACTGAAATAATCTGTCTGTAAACAATTGTTGGAAAAATTACTTGTGTCATGCACAAAGTAGATGTCCTAACTGACTAATACTATAGTTTGTTAACAAGACATTGTGTCGTGGTTAAAAAACTGGTATTAATAACTCCAAAATAAGAGTATGTAAACTTCAGACTTCAACTGTAAGTATATAAATATATAACAGTATTTATACATATTTTTATAATTATTATCACATTGACTAGCCATACTGCACGATACTGCTTAATATCCAATCAGACACTATTCATAATGACAACCTTTACATCCAATCAGACTCTATTCATAATGACAACCTTTACATCCAATCAGAGACTATTCATAATGACAACCTTTACATCCAATCAGAGACTATTTATAATGACAACCTCAACCTTTACATCCAATCAGACACTGTTCATAATGACAACCTCAACCTTTATATCCAATCAGACACTATTCATAATGACAACCTTTACATCCAATCAGACTCTATTCATAATGACAACCTTTACATCCAATCAGACACTATTCATAATGACAACCTTTACATCCAATCAGAGACTATTCATAATGACAACCTTTACATCCAATCAGAGACTATTCATAATGACAACCTTTACATCCAATCAGAGACTATTCATAATGACAACCTTTACATCCAATCAGAGACTATTCATAATGACAACCTTTACATCCAATCAGAGACTATTCATAATGACAACCTTTACATCCAATCAGAGACTATTCATAATGACAACCTTTATATCCAATCAGACACTGTTCATAATGACAACCTCAACCTTTATATCCAATCAGACACTATTCATAATGACAACCTTTATATCCAATCAGACACTGTTCATAATGACAACCTTTATATCCAATCAGACACTGTTCATAATGACAACCTCAACCTTTATATCCAATCAGACACTATTCATAATGACAACCTTTATATCCAATCAGACACTGTTCATAATGACAACCTTTATATCCAATCAGACACTGTTCATAATGACAACCTCAACGTTTACATCCAATCAGACACTATTCATAATGACAACCTCAACGTTTACATCCAATCAGACACTATTCATAATGACAACCTCAAACTTTATATCCAATCAGACACTATTCATAATGACAACCTTTACATCCAATCAGAGACTATTCATAATGACAACCTTTACATCCAATCAGAGACTATTCATAATGACAACCTTTACATCCAATCAGAGACTATTCATAATGACAACTTTTACATCCAATCAGACACTATTCATAATGACAACCTTCATATCCAATCAGACACTATTCATAATGACAACCTTTACATCCAATCAGACACTATTTATAATGACAACCTCAACCTTTATATCCAATCAGACTCTACTCATAATGACAACCTCAACCTTTTTATCCAATCAGATAACAGTGTTTGGTTTCTTAGGTTTGAATCCCAAATGTCACCCTATTCCCTAGCTAGTGCACTGCCCTGTGGATGCTGGATGAAAACAGTGCGCTTCATAAGGAATAGGTTTCCATTTTTCGAGATAAGGAGTTGACAGATGAAGATTTAGTCTAACCTGTCACAATATCATCCGGGGTTTTGGCAAGCGATGTGAACTTTGGGTTTTGATAACCACACATATACATTTCAACACCTGAGCTTTCCAGACAATTTAGTCTCATTTATTGTTCTGACAAGAAAAATGTAGCTCCTCGTATATCAGAAAGAGAGTGAGAGACAGTGAGAGAGCGACAGAGAGAGAGAAATACAGAGAGACAGAGACAGAGACAGAGAGAGACAGAGAGACCGAGACAGAGAGACAGAGACAGAGAGAGACAGAGAGACCGAGACAGAGAGACAGAGAGAGGCAGTGACACCGAGAGAGACAGACAGAGAGGGAGAGAGAGAGGGAGAGAGACAGAGAGGGAGAGAGAGAGGGAGAGAGACCGAGAGAGAGTGAGAGAGAGACAGAGAGAGACCAAGAGAGACACAGAGAGAGAGGGACACAGAGAGACAGAGACAGAGACAGAGACAGAGACAGAGAGAGACAGAGACAGAGACAGAGACAGAGACAGAGAGAGACAGAGACAGAGACAGAGACAGAGAGATAGAGATCTTCGAGAGGCAGAGAGAGACAGAGAGTGCTCTGGCAGAAGTAGCTAGAGAGATATAGAGACAGAGTGACATAGAGGAAGAGGTCTAAGGACTCTGAGAAGTAGTGCACAGAGGAACAGGTTCTACAGTGCTCTGGTCAGAAGTAGTGCATAGGGAATAGAGGTTCAGAGGCTCTGGTCAGAAGTAGTGCACAGAGATACTTGGCTGCTGCTTGTAGACTATATAGGGAATAGGGTTCTATAGGGCTCTGGCAGAAGTAGTCCACTATATAGGGAATAGGGTTCTATAGGGCTCTGGTCAGAAGTAGTGCACTATATAGGGAATAGGGTTCTATAGGGCTCTGGTCAGAAGTAGTGCCCTCCAGTTTACAGGGAATATGCTGCAATTTGGGACAATATCCTCCGGACTGCTCCTCAATATCAGAGTTTGAGAAACCCAGACAAAACATTTGAAGAAATGTCAACATACCTGACAAACAATACCATCACAGTCCTGTGATAATCTGTCATCAAACACAACAAACTAGCATTACCCTCACAGTCCTGTGATAATCTGTCATCAAACACAACAAACTAACATTACCCTCACAGTCCTGTGATAATCTGTCATCAAACACAACAAACTAACATTACCCTCACAGACCTGTGATAATCTGTCATCAAACACAACAAACTAACATTACCTTCACAGTCCTGTGATAATCTGTCATCAAACACAACAAACTAACATTACCCTCACAGTCCTGTGATAATCTGTCATCAAACACAACAAACTAACATTACCCTCACAGTCCTGTGATAATCTGTCATCAAACACAACAAACTAACATTACCCTCACAGTCCTGTGATAATCTGTCATCAAACACAACAAACTAACATTACCCTCACAGTCCTGTGATAATCTGTCATCAAACACACAGTCAAACTAACATTACCCTCACAGTCCTGTGATAATCTGTCATCAAACACAACAAACTAACATTACCCTCACAGTCCTGTGATAATCTGTCATCAAACACAACAAACTAACATTACCCTCACAGTCCTGTGATAATCTGTCATCAAACACAACAAACTAACATTACCCTCACAGTCCTGTGATAATCTGTCATCAAACACAACAAACTAACATTACCCTCACAGTCCTGTGATAATCTGTCATCAAACACAACAAACTAACATTACCCTCACAGTCCTGTGATAATCTGTCATCAAACACAACAAACTAACATTACCCTCACAGTCCTGTGATAATCTGTCATCAAACACAACAAACTAACATTACCCTCACAGTCCTGTGATAATCTGTCATCAAACACAACAAACTAACATTACCCTCACAGTCCTGTGATAATCTGTCATCAAACACAACAAACTAACATTACCCTCACAGTCCTGTGATAATCTTCTGAGGAACCTCGACAGCAAACTAACATTACCCTCACAGTCCTGTGATAATCTGTCATCAAACACAACAAACTAACATTACCCTCACAGTCCTGTGATAATCTTCTATCAAACACAACAAACTAGCATTACCCTCACAGTCCTGTGATAATCTTCTATCAAACACAACAAACTAACATTACCCTCACAGTCCTGTGATAATCTGTCATCAAACACAACAAACTAACATTACCCTCACAGTCCTGTGATAATCTGTCATCAAACACAACAAACTAGCATTACCCTCACAGTCCTGTGATAATCTTCCTATAATCTTCTGATCAAACACAACAAACTAACATTACCCTCACAGTCCTGTGATAATCTGTCATCAAACACAACAAACTAACATTACCCTCACAGTCCTGTGATAATCTGTCATCAAACACAACAAACTAACATTACCCTCACAGTCCTGTGATAATCTTCTGATCAAACACAACAAACTAACATTACCATTACTCACAGTCCTGTGATAATCTGTCATCAAACACAACAAACTAACATTACCCTCACAGTCCTGTGATAATCTGTCATCAAACACAACAAACTAACATTACCCTCACAGTCCTGTGATAATCTTCTGATCAAACACAACAAACTAACATTACCCTCACAGTCCTGTGATAATCTTCTGAAACACAAGCAAACTAACATTACCCTCACAGTCCTGTGATAATCTTCTATCAAACACAACAAACTAACATTACCCTCACAGTCCTGTGATAATCTTCTGAGGAACCTCATCAAACACAACAAACTAACATTACCCTCACAGTCCTGTGATAATCTTCCATCAAACACAACAAACTAACATTACCCTCACAGTCCTGTGATAATCTTCTCAAACACAACAAACTAACATTACCCTCACAGTCCTGTGATAATCTTCTGAGGAACAAACACAACAAACTAACATTACCCTCACAGTCCTGTGATAATCTGTCATCAAACACAAGCAAACTAACATTACCCTCACAGTCCTGTGATAATCTTCATCAAACACAACAAACTAACATTACCCTCACAGTCCTGTGATAATCTTCTCAAACACAACAAACTAACATTACCCTCACAGTCCTGTGATAATCTTCTAGGAAACACAACAAACTAACATTACCCTCACAGTCCTGTGATAATCTGTCATCAAACACAACAAACTAACATTACCCTCACAGTCCTGTGATAATCTTCTATCAAACACAACAAACCCTAACATTACCCTCACAGTCCTGTGATAAGTCCTGTGATAATCTTCTGAGGAACGTCAAACACATTACAAGTCCTGTGATAATCTTCAGGAACGCTCGACATTACCCTCACAGTCCTGTGATAATCTGTGATAATAACATTACCCTCATCCTGTGATAACACAGGAACAAAAACTAACATTACCCTCACAGTCCTGTGATAATCTTGAGGAACGCAACACAACAAACTAGCATTACCCTCACAGTCCTGTGATAATCTTCTGAGGAACGTCACAGCAAACTAACATTACCCTCACAGTCCTGTGATAATCTTCTGAGGAACCTGTGATAATCAAACACAACAAACTAACATTACCCTCACAGTCCTGTGATAATCTTCTGAGGAACTTCTACAGCAAACAACATTACCCTCACAGTCCTGTGATAATCTTCTGAGGAACGTCGACAGCAAACTCATTACCTCACAGTCCTGTGATAATTTCTGAGGAACGTTATCAAACTAACATTACCCTCACAGTCCTGTGATAATCTTCTGAGGAACGTCGACAGCAAACTAACATTACCCTCACAGTCCTGTGATAATCTTCTGAGGAACGCCGACAGCAAACTAACATTACCCTCACAGTCCTGTGATAATCTTCTGAGGAACGACTCGACAGCAAACTAACATTACCCTCACAGTCCTGTGATAATCTTCTGAGGAACGCTCGACAGCAAACTAACATTACCCTCACAGTCCTGTGATAATCTTCTGAGGAACCTCGACAGCAAACTAACATTACCCTCACAGTCCTGTGATAATCTTCTGAGGAACCAAACTCCCTCACAGCAAAAACTAACATTACCCTCACAGTCCTGTGATAATCTTCTGAGGAACGCTCGACAGCAAACTAACATTACCCTCACAGTCCTGTGATAATCTTCTGAGGAACGTCGACAGCAAACTAACATTACCCTCACAGTCCTGTGATAATCTTCTGAGGAACGTCACAGCAAACTAACATTACCCTCACAGTCCTGTGATAATCTTCTGAGGAACGTCGACAGCAAACTAACATTACCCTCACAGTCCTGTGATAATCTTCTGAAACACAACAAACGCATTACCCTCACAGTCAGCAAACTAACATTACCCTCACAGTCCTGTGATAATCTTCTGAGGAACGTCGACAGCAAACTAACATTACCCTCACAGTCCTGTGATAATCTTCTGAGGAACGTCAAACACAACAAACTAACGACAGCAAACTAACATTACCCTCACAGTCCTGTGATAATCTTCTGAAACAACAAACTAACGACAGCCTGTGAAATCTAACATTACCCTCACAGTCCTGTGATAATCTTCTGAGGAACGATAATCGATCAAACAAACTAACATTACCCTCACAGTCCTGTGATAATCTTCTGAGGAACTGTCCGACAGCAAACTAACATTACCCTCACAGTCCTGTGATAATCTTCTGAGGAACAGCAAACTAACATTACCCTCACAGTCCTGCAAATCTTCTGAGGAACGTCGACAGCAAACTAACATTACCCTCACAGTCCTGTGATAATCTTCTGAGGAACCTCGACAGCAAACTAACATTACCCTCACAGTCCTGTGATAATCTTCTGAGGAACGTCGACAGCAAACTAACATTACCCTCACAGTCCTGTGATAATCTTCTGAGGAACGTCGACAGCAAACTAACATTACCCTCACAGTCCTGTGATAATCTTCTGAGGAACGTCGACAGCAAACTAACATTACCCTCACAGTCCTGTGATAATCTTCTGAGGAACGCCGACAGCAAACTAACATTACCCTCACAGTCCTGTGATAATCTTCTGAGGAACGTCGACAGCAAACTAGCATTACCCTCACAGTCCTGATAATCTTCTGAGCAACTAACAACATTACCCTCACAGTCCTGTGATAATCTTCTGAGGAACGTCGACAGCAAACTAACATTACCCTCACAGTCCTGTGATAATCTTCTGAGGAACGTCGACAGCAAACTAACATTACCCTCACAGTCCTGTGATAATCTTCTGAGGAACGTCGACAGCAAACTAACATTACCCTCACAGTCCTGTGATAATCTTCTGAGGAACGTCGACAGCAAACTAACATTACCCTCACAGTCCTGTGATAATCTTCTGAGGAACGTCGACAGCAAACTAACATTACCCTCACAGTCCTGTGATAATCTTCTGAGGAACGTCGACAGCAAACTAACATTACCCTCACAGTCCTGTGATAATCTTCTGAGGAACGTCGACAGCAAACTAACATTACCCTCACAGTCCTGTGATAATCTTCTGAGGAACGTCGACAGCAAACTAACATTACCCTCACAGTCCTGTGATAATCTTCTGAGGAACGTCGACAGCAAACTAACATTACCCTCACAGTCCTGTGATAATCTTCTGAGGAACCTCGACAGCAAACTAACATTACCCTCACAGTCCTGTGATAATCTTCTGAGGAACGTCGACAGCAAACTAACATTACCCTCACAGTCCTGTGATAATCTTCTGAGGAACCTCGACAGCAAACTAACATTACCCTCACAGTCCTGTGATAATCTTCTGAGGAACGTCGACAGCAAACTAACATTACCCTCACAGTCCTGTGATAATCTTCTGAGGAACGTCGACAGCAAACTAACATTACCCTCACAGTCCTGTGATAATCTTCTGAGGAACGTCGACAGCAAACTAACATTACCCTCACAGTCCTGTGATAATCTTCTGAGGAACGTCGACAGCAAACTAACATTACCCTCACAGTCCTGTGATAATCTTCTGAGGAACGTCGACAGCAAACATTAACATTACCCTCACAGTCCCTCACAGTCCTGATAGGAACGTCGACAGCAAACTAACATTACCCTCACAGTCCTGTGATAATCTTCTGAGGAACGTCGACAGCAAACTAACATTACCCTCACAGTCCTGTGATAATCTTCTGAGGAACGTCGACAGCAAACTAACATTACCCTCACAGTCCTGTGATAATCTTCTGAGGAACGTCGACAGCAAACTAACATTACCCTCACAGTCCTGTGATAATCTTCTGAGGAACGTCGAAACTAACATTACCCTCACAGTCCTGTGATAATCTTCTGAGGAACGTTCGACAGCAAACTAACATTACCCTCACAGTCCTGTGATAATCTTCTGAGGAACGTCGACAGCAAACTAACATTACCCTCACAGTCCTGTGATAATCTTCTGAGGAACGTCGACAGCAAACTAACATTACCCTCACAGTCCTGTGATAATCTTCTGAGGAACCTCGACAGCAAACTAACATTACCCTCACAGTCCTGTGATAATCTTCTGAGGAACGTCGACAGCAAACTAGCATTACCCTCACAGTCCTGTGATAATCTTCTGAGGAACGTCGACAGCAAACTAACATTACCCTCACAGTCCTGTGATAATC
>NW_025747290.1:0-62136 GCF_021184085.1 Oncorhynchus gorbuscha
CCCCAAGCTGATAAGTTACAAATCTGTCGTTCTGCCCCTGAACCGGCAGTTAACCCACTGTTCCTAGGCTGTCATTGAAAATAAGAATTTGTTCTTAACTGACTTGCCTAGTTAAATAAAGGTAAAAAAACAATGGAAACAGGATGTACCTGAGCTCAAATTTCAAGTCTCTGAACACATATGTAAATAAGTTATTTCTGTTTTTTTTTATTTAGATAAAAACCTGTTAGCTTTGTCATTATGGGGAATTAGGTGTAGATTGCTGAGGTTTTTATCAATTGAATCCATTTGAGAATAAGGCTGTAACGTAACAAAATATGGAAAAAGTCAAGAGGTCTGAATACTTGCTGAATGCTCTGTAGATCAACGAATTGGCGAGGGCGCTAGAACAGTCTGCAGCACCCGGACTCACCCTACTAGAATCTGAAGTCAAATGTCTACTGTCTGCTGATGATCTGGTGCTTCTGTCCCCAACCAAGGAGGGCCTACAGCAGCACCTAGACCTTCTGCACAGATTCTGTCAGACCAGGGCCCTAACAGTAAATCTCATTAAGACTAAAATAGTGATGTGCCAAAAAAGATCCAGTTTCAACCCAGATCTAACAGAACCTGATCTCTACTTCACTCTGCCTGCTGAACACAGATCTAACAGAACCTGATCTCTACTTCACTCTGCCTGCTCAACCCAGATCTAACAGAACCTGATCTCTACTTCACTCTGCCTGCTCAACCCAGATCTAACAGAACCTGATCTCTACTTCACTATGCATCAAAAGTAGAAGTTCAAATAATTTAAAATTTCTTATATTAAGCTAACCAGATGACGCCATAAAATATATATTTTAATTTAAGGAAAGCCAGGGACACACTCCAACACTCAGTAAAAAGTACATTATTTTCTTTAGGAATGTAGTGAAGTAAAAGTAGTCAAAAATATAAATAGTAATGTACAGATACCCGAAAAAATGACTTAAGAAGTCCTCTCCTCTCCTCTCCTCTCCTCTCCCCTCCCCTCCTCTCCTCTCCTCTCCTCTCCTCTCCTCTCCTCTCCTCTCCTCTCCTCTCCTCTCCTCTCCTCTCCTCTCCTCTCCTCTCCTCTCCTCTCCTCTCCTCTCCTCTCCTCTCCTCTCTCTCTCCTCTCCTCTCCTCTCCTCTCCTCTCCTCTCCTCCTCTCCTCTCTCTCCTCTCCTCTCTCTCCTCTCCCCTCCCCTCCCCTCCTCTCCTCTCCTCTCCTCTCCTCTCCTCTCCTCTCCTCTCCTCTCCTCTCCTCTCCTCTCCTCTCCTCTCCTCTCCTCTCTTATCTGCCATCCCCTCCTCTTTGTTCTCCTCTCCCCACCTCACCCCTGCTGTGAGTGCACGCATGTTTTTAAAGTGCATCCTTGTAGCAGTAAATGTTTGCCTTGGGGTAAAATGCACCAATGACCATGGGATAAATTGAGCCAATGGTTGAGCAAATGGCAAGTAGAGCAAATTGATGTGTTTTATTCCCGAGCGTAATGCAAGCCATTATAGTCGGGGATATGAGGTAACAACAGGGCCTGGTTATAGTCTGGGATATGAGGTAACAACAGGGCCTGGTTATAGTCTGGGAAATGAGGTAACAACAGAGCCTGGTTATAGTCTGGGATATGAGGTAACGACAGGGCCTGGTTATAGTCTGGGATATGAGGTAACAACAGGGCCTGGTTATAGTCTGGGAAATGAGGTAACAACAGAGCCTGGTTATAGTCTGGGATATGAGGTAACAACAGGGCCTGGTTATAGTCTGGGATATGAGGTAACAACAGGGCCTGGTTATAGTCTGGGAAATGAGGTAACAACAGAGCCTGGTTATAGGCCTGTTTAGCTAACCTAGCTAGCTACATGATTGGTAATAGCTACAATTAAAGTGACCACTTAGTTTAGACAATCTATGTTTTTTTTAGCTGTACATGAATTCAAGTTACATTTGACCATTTACCCTGTCCTTCAGCTCACCTACCATGTCCTTCAGCTCATCTAACCATGTCCCTCAGCTCAACTAACCATGTCCTTCAGCTCACCTAACCCTGTCCCTCAGCTCAACCTACCCTGTCCCTCAGCTCAACCTACCCTGTCCCTCAGCTCAACTAACCCTGTCCCTCAGCTCAACTTAACCTGTCCCTCATCTCAACCTACCCTGTCCCTCAGCTCAACCTACCCTGTCCCTCAGCTCAACTAACCCTGTCCCTCAGCTCAACTTAACCTGTCCTTCAGCTCAACTAACCCTGTCCCTCAGCTCAACCTACCCTGTCCCTCAGCTCAACCTACCCTGTCCCTCAGCTCAACTAACCCTGTCCTTCAGCTCAACCTACCCTGTCCTTCAGCTCAACCTACCCTGTCCCTCAGCTCAACTAACCCTGTCCCTCAGCTCAACCTACCCTGTCCCTCAGCTCAACTAACCCTGTCCCTCAGCTCAACCTACCCTGTCCCTCAGCTCAACCTACCCTGTCCCTCAGCTCAACCTACCCTGTCCTTCAGCTCAACTACCCTGTCCCTCAGCTCAACCTACCCTGTCCCGCAGCTCAACCTACCCTGTCCCTCAGCTCAACTACCCTGTCCCTCAGCTCAACCTACCCTGTCCCTCAGCTCAACCTACCCTGTCCCTCAGCTCAACCTACCCCAGGGTAAATTGTACCAAGAGACATCTTGTTTCCTAAACTGTAATGTTTACATGAATTCTGATTTTTTTCCTCCCAGCGATACACCACATCCTGAAATATATGTAGATATCTTTGTTGGAAAGAATACTAATGGGAGGGGGAAGGAGAGAAGAGAAAGGGAGGGGGATGGAGGGAAGAGAAAGGAGGGAAGGGAGGAGATGGGAGCGGGAAGGACAGAAGAGAAAGGAGGAGAGGGAGGGGGAAGGACGGAAGAGAAAGGAGAGAGGGAGAAGATAGGAGGGGGAAGGACGGAAGAGAAAGGAGGAGAGGGAGGAGAAAGGGAGGGGGATGGAGGGAAGAGAAAGGAGGGAAGGGAGGTGATTGGAGGGGAGGGGGAGGAGGGAGGGGGTAGGAGGGAAGAGAAAGGAGGGGGAGGGAGGGGGAAGGACGGAAGAGAAAGGAGGAGAGGGAGGAGAAAGGGAGGGGGATGGAGGGAAGAGAAAGGAGGGGAGGGAGGGGGAAGGACGGAAGAGAAAGGAGAGAGGGAGAAGATAGGAGGGAAGAGAATGAGGGAAGGGAGGAGATGGGAGGGGGAAGGACAGAAGAGAAAGGAGGAGAGGGAGGGGGAAGGACAGAAGAGAAAGGAGAGAGGGAGAAGATAGGAGCGAAGAGAATGAGGGAAGGGAGGAGATGGGAGGGGGAAGGATGGAAGAGAAAGGAGGAGAGGGAGGAGAAAGGGAGGGGGATGGAGGGAAGAGAAAGAAGGGGAAGGAGGATGAGGGAGGGGGAAGGAGGGAAGAGAAAGTAGGAGGAGGATGTTTGTCTGATGCTAGTAGGTTGTGATTCATCACTGGGTCCTTGTGTAAAGCCTATCCAGGTAGAAGAGATGACACTAGTAGATGGCAGCGTATGGCAGGCCCTTAATTAAAACACTAACAGCTAATGGCTAGGTACACAGTGGTCTTTGTATGTTTTTCTGTCAGTCTTAAAACACTTCTTATTGCCCCTTTTTTCTCCACTTCCTGTCTGAATGACGAGCCCAAAGTAAACTGCCTGTTGATCAGGCCCTGACGCCAGGATATGCATCTAATTAACACCATTGGAAAGAAAACACTTTGACGTTTGTAAAAATGTTGTAGGAGAAGGTAACACAATAAATATGATAGGAGAAAATCCAAAGAAAAAACAATCAGAAATATTTTTTTTGAGAGACAAATATAAATGACGAGTATTAAAGCATATTGGAAATTAGCTCACAGGATGCAATTCCTATGACTTCAACAGGGTGACAGCAGTCTATGTTCAAGATTTCAGGCTTGTTACTTCCAAAACGAATAAGAAATATCAGTTTTAATAGAGGGACACCGTCTTGGAAATTCGTGTTTGCACGCGTTATGAAGACAGGACGCACCTGCTAATATCGGTTTCCTATTGAACATACTTATTTCCGTAAGAAATATTTTAGGGTATCTGAGGAGTAAATAGAAACATATTTTGACTTTTTGCAACAAGTTTAGCGGTAGATTTTCAGATTCCTTTCTCTGCATGTTGAACGAGTGGATTACTCAAATCGATGACGCCAACTAAACAGACTTTTTGGGATATAAAGAAGGATTTTATCTAACAAAATTACACTACATGATATAGCGGGGACCCTTTGGATGACAAATCAGAGGAAGATTTTCAAAAAGTAAGTGAATATTTAATTGCTATTTGTGAATTTATGAAACCTGTGCCGGTGGAAAAATATTTTTTTTATCTGGGACACCGTCCTCAAACAATCACATGGCATGTTTTCACTTTAATTGCTACTGTAAATCGGACAGTGCAGTTAGATTAACCAGAACTTAAGCTTTCATCTGATATAAGACACTTGTATGTACCTACATTTTTAATATCCATAATTATAATGATTATTTATTTGAAATACGCACCAGTTTCACTGGAGGTTGTTCCGCTAGCCAGATGACTATATTATATATATATGCCATTTAGCAGACACTTTTATCCAAAGCGACTTACAGTCATGTGTGCATACATTCTACGTATGGGTGGTCCCGGGGATCAAACCCACTACCCTGGCGTTACAAGCGCCATGCTCTACCAAGTGAGCTACAGAAGGACCACCTATTAACACGTACAGCTAATGGCTAGGTACACAGGGGTCTCTGGATGTCTTTCTGTCAGTCTCTGAATGTCTGAATGATTCAGAATCTGAGACTGTGAGTTACACTAGGGAGTTTTTCCACCGTGCTTCTACATCCGCATTGCTTGCTCTTTGGGGTTTTAGGCTAGGTTTCTTTATAAGCACTTTGTAAAAAAAGAGCTTTATAAAATAAATGTGATTGATTGACTACCTCCATCATCTTGACTGTACAAGCAATGGCTATATCAGCATCCTGAAGTATATGCTGAGTGTACAAAACATTAGGAACACCATCTAAATGTTGAGTTACACACCCTTTCGCCCTCAGAACAGACGCAATTCATCGGGGCATGGACTCTACAAGATGTCCACACACCCACAGGGATGCTGGCCCATGTCGACTCCAATGCTTCCATCAGTTTTCAAATTGGCTGGATGTCCTTTGGGTGGTGGACCATTCTTGATCCACATGGGAAAACCCAGCAGTGTTGCGGTTCTTACCACCACACCTTGTTTGAATCTGTTGTCTTGCCCGTTCACCCTCTGAATGGCACACATACACAATCCATGTCTCAATTGTCTCAAGGTTTAACAATCCTTCTTTAACCTGTCTCCTCCCCTTCATCTACACAAGGGATGGGCAACTTCGATGGGGGTGGGGGCCACAAAAAAAAACTCATCAGTGGCTCGTGGGTCTGTGTACATAATCCTATACATATATTTTTAAATATTTTTTTTTTTTTTGGGGGGGGGTGGATTTAACAAGTGACGTTGATAAGGGATCATAGCTTTCACCTGGTCAGTCTATGTCATGGAAAAAGCAGATGTTCATAATGTTTTGTATACTCAGTGTAAATACTGTCAAGGAGAGAGATGAAGGAAGGATGAATAGACAAACTGGAAGGAATCCCACTGATCTTGTCCTCTGTGCCTTATCCTCTGTGCCTTGTCCTCTGTGCCTTATCCTCTGTGCCTTGTCCTCTGTGCCTTGTCCTCTGTGCCTTATCCTCTGTGCCTTGTCCTCTGTGCCTTGTCCTCTGTACCTTGTCCTCTGTGCCTTGTCCTCTGTGCCTTGTCCTCTGTACATTGTCCTCTGTACCCTGTCCTCTGTACCTTGTCCTCTATGTTCTTCAGCAAATCATTCATCTATTACTGCTCCCAGCAAAATCACTTCACCTGCTACCCGAAACCAACTCATCCACTAAACAAATATTACCACCAGGTGCTGTGAATATTACCACCAGGTGCTGTGAATATTACCACCAGGTGCTGTGAATATTACCACCAGGTGCTGTGAATATTACCACCAGGTGCTGTGAATATTACCACCAGGTGCTGTGAATATTACCACCAGGTGCTGTGAATATTACCACCAGGTGCTGTGAATATTACCAGGGAAAAATGGCTGCCTTTCATTGAAAAAGCAAGTAGATTTCCTGTCCATAACATTGTCTCAAACTCTTTCCCCTTCCTTAATACAATACATGTCAAAAACATTCTGCTTTGTTGCAGGACACACAGCAGAAAATATATGACACCGGAGTCACAACGTTTAACTTCACTGTGCTGTGAGATGTGAGGTGATAGAATAATCTGAATGAGTGAACAGAGTGTTATTCTATTATTCTATTCAGCATTAGATGCATTAATTACTTAAACATTCTGTCCCTTGGGGGCCACCGTGGCTGGTTAAATTGATGAGCTGTTCTGCTGTCTCCATGGAAACCCAACATTACTGCCAAGGACCTAATTATGGTTATCAAGATGCCCATTTTATAAAATTCTTTGGGAGGTTTTGTTTCTTGTTCCTGTTCAGTTGTTTCTCTAGGAGAAAGAGGAGAGGGTTAAGTATCCCATTATAAAGTAGAGAACACAACTCTGACTATCGCTTGACACTGCGTCTGTAGAAAGATGTTATTAGAGACCTGCTTCAGAGAGATTTCTCTGTTTCCTGGTGCGGCACAAGGCTGTTGACTTCTCCTGAATACAGACATGTTATGTTTCTCTGTTTCCTGGTGCGGCACAAGGCTATTAGACAAGAGAGACCTGCCATCACCTTCAGAGAAAGATTTCTCTGTTTCCTAATCCCAGGTGGGTAGCCCTAACCCTAATCCCAGGGAATGGGTAGCAACAAGGCTGTTGACTTCCCAGGGAATCTTTTCTTCTTCTTGGGAATGGGTAGACAATCCCAGAGAGAGCCCTAAATCATCTGAGATGGGCTCTGTTCTTCTCTTGTCGTCCGTCAATTCCATCACCTCTCATCTCCTCTTATCTCCTCTTTCAGCTGTATTTGAGGTCAAAGGTCAGTGTAGGGAATGGGTAGCCCTAACCCTAATCCCAGGGAATGGGTGGCCCTAACCCTAATCCCAGGGAATGGGTAGCCCTAACCCTAATCCCAGGGAATGGGTGGACTTCTCTCCTTCTTGAATGAGTTCAAAGCTAGGGTCAAATCCATGATGGACAATAAAGTGGGGGGGGGGTGTCAATGTTCTTTCCTCTAGATTAACCACACATTCCCAAATAATTATTGCCTGCTCAATTTGAGGTTATTCAATTCTGGTCCTTTGTGGGGTCCTACTGTATGTTAGTTTTCAGCTATACTATACCTGGGGTCCTACCGTATGTTAGTTATCAGCTATACTATACCTGGGGTCCTACCGTATGTTAGTTTTCAGCTATACTATAGCTGGGGTCCTACTGTATGTTAGTTTTCAGCTATACTACAGCTGGGGTCCTACTGTATGTTAGTTTTCAGCTATACTATAGCTGGGGTCCTACCGTATGTTAGTTTTCAGCTATATGTTGAAAGGAGTGTCTTTGAGATGTTTGCTTTAATTAATGAAAAGCTATACAAATTAAATATATATGCCATTTTACTAAATCAATTATTATCATGTTAATTTTCTTAACTCTTAAAACTTTTACGGTTAGGGGTTTGGAACGTTTCGACAACATCCGGTGAAATGGCACAGCGCGAAATTCAAATAAATTATTTGAAATATTTAACTTTCATACATTCACAAGCCTAATACACCAAATTAAAGCTTAACTTCTTGCTAATCTAGCCATCATGTCAGATTTCAAAAAGGATTTACGGTGAAAGCACACAATGCGATTATGTTAGGACAGCGCCTAGCCACAAAAACCATACAGACATTTTCCAGCCAAGGTGAAGGCTCACAAAAGTCAGAAATTGCGATTAAATGAATCACTAACCTTTGATGATCTTCATCTGGTGGCACTCCCAGGATTCCATGTTACACAATAAATGTTCGTTTTGTTCAATAAAGTCCCTCTTTATGTCCAAAAACCTGAGTTTAAATTGGCGCGTTATGTGCAGTAATGCATTATCTCAAATAACATCTTGTGAAATTGCCGAGAGCCAATTCAAATTGCAGAAATACTCATCATAAACATTGATGAAAGACACAAGTGTTATACATAGGATTAAAGATACACTTCTTGTTAATCCAGCCGCTGTGTCAGATTTCAAAAAGGCTTTACAGTGAAAGCAAACAATGCTATTATCTGAGGACAGCACCCCATCAAACAAACACATGACAATCATTATACAACCCGCCAGGCGCGACACAAAACTCAGAAATAACAATATAATTCACGACTTACCTTTGAAGAGCTTCTACTGTTGGCACTCCAATATGTCCAATAAACATCACAAATTGTCCTTTTGTTCGATTAATTCTGTCATTATATATCCAAAATGTCCATTTATTTGGCGCGTTTGTTCCAGAAAAACACTGGTTCCAACTCGCACAACATGACTACAAAGTATCTCATAAATTACCTGTAATCTTTGTCCAAATATTTCAAACAACTTTCCTAATACAACTTTAGGTATTTTTTAAAGTAAATATTCAATAAAATTGAAAACGGGATAAACTGCGTTCAATACCGGAGGAAAACAAAGTGGAGCGAGGTTTTCTGGTCACGTGCCTCTATCTAACAGTACACGTCACTCGACCCTCGTTCTGAACAGCCATACTTACCAATTACCAATACTTACCATACCAATTTCTAAAGACTGTTGACATCCAGTGGAAGCGATAGGAACTGCAAGCAACTGCTTTAGAATTCTAGATTCCCATTGAAAAATCATTGAAAAGGGAGTGACCTCAAATAAAAAGTTCCTGGATGGTTTGTCCTCAGGGTTTTACCTGCTAAATAAGTTATGTTATACTCACAGACATCATTCTAACAGTTATAGAAACTTCAGAGTGGTTTCTATCCAAATATACTAATAATATGCATATCCTAGATTCTGGGACTGAGTAGCAGGCAGTTTACTTGGCCACGCTTTTCATCAGGACGTGAAGATACTGCCCCCTAGCCCGAAAAGGTTCCATTACTTTGCATGTAGCTGGATTGATGGTTGGTTTGTAGCTGGATATATAGTGATGGTTGGTTTGTACATTTTCATCTGCTCTGACCAAGTGTTGTTTTCACAAGAACACAACTGTGACAAGAGGAAATTAGAGAGAGAGAGAGACATTGTTGACAGTGATCTAAGGATGTAACTGGGAGGATGACAGCTACACTAGAGGTGTGTTTATGGAGGTCAGACTGTCAGTTGTTCTAGCAGCCTCCTCCCTCCTTGCCTCACTCAGCCTCCTTCCCTCACTCCAGCCTCCTCACTCCCTCATCCCAGCCTCCTCCCTACCTCCTTCCCTCACTCAGCCTCCTTCCCTCACTCCAGCCTCCTCCCTCCCTCATCCCAGTCTCCTCCCTCCCCCTTCCCTCACTCCATCCTCCTCCCTTCTTCCCTCACTCAGCCTCCTTCCCTCACTCAGCCTCCTTCCCTCACTCCAGCCTCCTTCCCTCACTCAGCCCCCTTCCCTCACCCCAGCCTCCTTCCCTCACTCCAGCCTCCTCCCTCCTTCCCTGACCCCAGCCTCCTTCTCTCACTCCAGCCTCCTCCCTCCCTCCTTCCCTCACCCCAGCCTCCTTCCCTCACTCCAGCCTCCTCCCTCCCTCCCTCCCCCTCCTTCCCTCCTTCCCTCACCCCAGCCTCCTTCCCTCACTCCAGCCTCCTCCCTCCCCCTTCCCTCCTTCCCTGACCCCAGCCTCCTTCCCTCACTCAGCCTCCTCCCTACCTCCTTCCCTCACTCATCCTCCTTCCCTCACTCCAGCCTCCTCCCTCCCTCATCCCAGTCTCCTCCCTCCCCCTTCCCTCACTCCATCCTCCTCCCTCCTTCCCTCACTCAGCCTCCTTCCCTCACTCAGCCTCCTTCCCTCACTCCAGCCTCCTTCCCTCACTCAGCCTCCTTCCCTCACCCCAGCCTGCTTCCCTCACTCCAGCCTCCTCCCTCCTTCCCTGACCCCAGCCTCCTTCTCTCACTCCAGCCTCCTCCCTCCCTCCTTCCCTCACTCAGCCTCCTCCCTCCCTCCTTCCCTCCTTCCCTCCTTCCCTCACCCCAGCCTCCTTCCCTCACTTCAGCCTCCTCCCTCCCCCCCCTTCCCTCCCTCCCTCCCCCCTTCCCTCCTTCCCTCACTCCAGCATCCTCCCTCCGTACCCTCCATCCTCTCCTTCCTCCCTCCCTGTGTCCTTCATGCTCCTGACCCCCATCTGACCTCAGAGAAAACTGTCTAATTATCTTTTGTTCTTTAGCTGGTTTCCCAAAAGCATATTAAGGCTAAGTTCACAGTTCAAATCATTTGGTAAACACGGGCCCTGGTCTGTGCTGTTCTGGTCACAAACAATCAATTGATCGAACGCTAAACATGAGTCACTATAGTATCTTAGCTGTTCTGGTCAAAAGGATGAATCACTATAGTTTTTCCTAGCCACCGTGCTTCTGCACCTGCATTGCTTGCTGTTTGAGGTTTTAGGCTGGGTTTCTGTACAGCACTTTGAGATATCAGCTGATGTAAGAAGGGCTATATAAATACATTTGATTTGATTTGACTATAGCATCTTAGCTGAGTCACTATTGCATCTCAGTTGAGTCACAATAGCATCTTAGCTGAGTCACTATAGCATCTTAGCTGAGTCACTAGAGCATCTTAGTTGAGTCACTAGAGCATCTTAGCTGAGTCACTACAGCATCTTCGCTGAGTCACTATAGCATCTTAGCTGAGTCACTAGAGCATCTTAGCTGAGTCACTAGAGCATCTTCGCTGAGTCACTATAGCATCTTAGCTGAGGGCTCTGGTCAAAAGTAGTACAGTATGTAAGGAATAGGGTGCCATTTGGGATGCTGTAGAAGGTCCTGTCTGAGTGATTAGGAGGAAATGGGGAGTATTTGGTTTGTGGTCAGATGTGATCCTGTTTTTGAAAAGCATTTGTGAGTGTTCATCAAAGAGGTAGAAAATCAGTGCATGTTAATGTGTGGAATATAAATGGTCTCTATGGTCCTGGTCATCAAAATGTCAGACCACGAAACCAGCTTTATAATGTAGATCAGGTTGTAGCACCGCCCTGTCCTTTATAATGTAAATCAGGTTGTAGCACCGCCTGTCCTTTATAATGTAAATCAGGTTGTAGCACCGCCTTGTCCTTTATAATGTAAATCAGGTTGTAGCACCGCCTTGTCCTTTATAATGTAGATCAGGTTGTAGCACCGCCCTGTCCTTTATAATGTAAATCAGGTTGTAGCACCGCCCTGTCCTTTATAATGTAGGTCAGGTTGTAGCACCGCCTTGTCCTTTATAATGTAAATCAGGTTGTAGCACCGCCTGTCCTTTATAATGTAAATCAGGTTGTAGCACCGCCTTGTCCTTTATAGTGTAGATCAGGTTGTAGCACCGCCCTGTCCTTTATAATGTAAATCAGGTTGTAGCACCGCCTTGTCCTTTATAATGTAAATCAGGTTGTAGCACCGCACTGTCCTTTATAATGTAAATCAGGTTGTAGCACCGCCTTGTCCTTTATAATGTAAATCAGGTTGTAGCACCGCCTTGTCCTTTATAATGTAAATCAGGTTGTAGCACCGCCCTGTCCTTTATAATGTAAATCAGGTTGTAGCACCGCCTTGTCCTTTATAATGTAGATCAGGTTGTAGCACCGCCCTGTCCTTTATAATGTAAATCAGGTTGTAGCACCGCCTTGTCCTTTATAATGTAAATCAGGTTGTAGCACCGCCCTGTCCTTTATAATGTAAATCAGGTTGTAGCACCGCCTTGTCCTTTATAATGTAAATCAGGTTGTAGCACCGCCTTGTCCTTTATAATGTAGATCAGGTTGTAGCACCGCCCTGTCCTTTATAATGTAAATCAGGTTGTAGCACCGCCCTGTCCTTTATAATGTAGGTCAGGTTGTAGCACCGCCTTGTCCTTTATAATGTAAATCAGGTTGTAGCACCGCCCTGTCCTTTATAATGTAAATCAGGTTGTAGCACCGCCTTGTCCTTTATAATGTAGATCAGGTTGTAGCACCGCCCTGTCCTTTATAATGTAGATCAGGTTGTAGCACCGCCCTGTCCTTTATAATGTAGATCAGTTTGTAGCACCGCCCTGTCCTTTATAATGTAGATCAGGTTGTAGCACCGCCCTGTCCTTTATAATGTAGATCATGTTGTAGCACCGCCTTGTTCTTTATAATGTAGGTCAGGTTGTAGCACCGCCTTGTCCTTTATAATGTAAATCAGGTTGTAGCACCGCCCTGTCCTTTATAATGTAAATCAGGTTGTAGCACCGCCTTGTCCTTTATAATGTAAATCAGGTTGTAGCACCGCCCTGTCCTTTATAATGTAGATCAGGTTGTAGCACCGCCTTGTCCTTTATAATGTAGGTCAGGTTGTAGCACCGCCCTGTCCTTTATAATGTAGGTCATGTTGTAGCACCGCCCTGTCCTTTATAATGTAGGTCATGTTGTAGCACCGACCTGTCCTTTATAATGTAGGTCATGTTGTAGCACCGCCCTGTCCTTTATAATGTAGGTCATGTTGTAGCACCGCCCTGTCCTTTATATATAGATCAGGTTGTAGCACCGCCTTGTCCTTTATAATGTAGACCAGGTTGTAGCACCGCCTGTCCTTTATAATGTAGATCATGTTGTAGCACCCCCTAATATATGCCATTTAGCAGACGCTTTTATCCAAAGCGACTTACAGTCATGTGTGCATACATTCTACGTATGGGTGGTCCCGGGGATCGAACCCACTACCCTGGCGTTACAAGCGCCATGCTCTACCAACTGAGCTAGCAGGGACCCCTGTCCTTTATAATGTAGGTCATGTTGTAGCACCGCCTTGTCCTTTATAATGTAGGTCATGTTGTAGCACCGCCTTGTCCTTTATAATGTAGATCATGTTGTAGCACCGCCCTGTCCTTTATAATGTAGATCATGTTGTAGCACCGCCTTGTCCTTTATAATGTAGATCATGTTGTAGCACCGCCTTGTCCTTTATAATGTAGATCAGGTTGTAGCACCGCCTTGTCCTTTATAATGTAGATCATGTTGTAGCACCGCCTTGTCCTTTATAATGTAGACCATGTTGTAGCACCGCCCTGTCCTTTATAATGTAGATCATGTTGTAGCACCGCCCTGTCCTTTATAATGTAGGTCAGGTTGTAGCACCGCCTTGTCCTTTATAATGTAGACCATGTTGTAGCACCGCCTTGTCCTTTATAATGTAGACCATGTTGTAGCACCGCCCTGTCCTTTATAATGTAGATCATGTTGTAGCACCGCCTTGTCCTTTATAATGTAGATCATGTTGTAGCACCGCCCTGTCCTTTATATATAGATCATGTTGTAGCACCGCCTTGTCCTTTATATATAGATCATGTTGTAGCACCGCCCTGTCCTTTATAATGTAGGTCATGTTGTAGCACCGCCCTGTCCTTTATAATGTAGATCATGTTGTAGCACCGCCCTGTCCTTTATAATGTAGACCATGTTGTAGCACCGCCTTGTCCTTTATAATGTAGACCATGTTGTAGCACCGCCCTGTCCTTTATAATGTAGATCATGTTGTAGCACCGCCTCATAATGTTGTTGTAGCACCGCCTGTCCTTTATAATGTAGATCATGTTGTAGCACCGCCTGTCCTTTATAATGTAGATCATGTTGTAGCACCGCCCTGTCCTATAATGTAGACCATGTTGTAGCACCGCCTGTCCTTTATAATGTAGATCATGTTGTAGCACCGCCTGTCCTTTATAATGTAGATCATGTTGTAGCACCGCCTGTCCTGTCCTTCCTATAATGTAGATCATGTTGTAGCACCGCCCTGTCCTTTATAATGTAGATCATGTTGTAGCACCGCCTTGTCCTTTATAATGTAGATCATGTTGTAGCACCGCCCTGTCCTTTATAATGTAGATCATGTTGTAGCACCGCCTTGTCCTTTATAATGTAGATCATGTTGTAGCACCGCCCTGTCCTTTATAATGTAGATCATGTTGTAGCACCGCCTTGTCCTTTATAATGTAGATCATAATGTTGTTGTAGCACCGCCTTGTCCTTTATAATGTAGATCATGTTGTAGCACCGCCTTGTCCTTTATAATGTAGATCATGTTGTAGCACCGCCTTGTCCTTTATAATGTAGGTCATGTTGTAGCACCGCCTTGTCCTTTATAATGTAGATCATGTTGTAGCACCGCCTTGTCCTTTATAATGTAGGTCATGTTGTAGCACCGCCTTGTCCTTTATAATGTAGATCATGTTGTAGCACCGCCTTGTCCTTTATAATGTAGGTCAGGTTGTAGCACCGCCTTGTCCTTACTCGGACACCCGTTAACCGGTAAATACAAAGATTTTTGAACTGTTCATTTGAAACAAGCAGTATGAAGGACATGGTCAAGTCTACTTGCGGACTGTCAGTAGGGCCATCTAGCCCTTTCCCCATCTACAGCAGAACACAGGGCAACCAATAGGAAACATACTGTATAATGTCATATATCGTCTTTGAAATGGACAGGTCGGTCTGAATATAGAACCATGGAAACCTTGATAGATGTGGCCGGTTTGAAATGGACAGGAAGTCGGTCTGAATATGGAGAGAGGGGAGAGAGGGAGAGAGGTGAGAGAGGGAGGGAGAGAGGGAAAGGGGGAAGAGGGGGGAATAGGGGGGAGAGAGAGGGAGAGGGGGAAGAGAGGGGAATAGGGGGAAGAGAGGGAGAGGGGGAGGAGGGAGAGGGGGAAGAGAGGGGAATAGGGGGAAGAGAGGGAGAGGGGGGGGAGGGAGAGGGGGAAGAGGGGGAATAGGGGGAGGGAGAGAGGGAGAGGGGGAAGAGAGGGAGAGGGGGAAGAGGGGGAATAGGGGGAGGGAGAGAGGGAGAGGGGGAAGAGAGGGAGAGGGGGGAGGAGGGAGAGAGGTTTTTGGTATTTTATATTTTTTTAGGACCCCATTAGCTGTTGCAAAAGCAGCAGCTAGTTTTCCTGGAGTCCACACAGAACATGTCATAATACAGAACGTTAATAGACAAGAACAGCTCAAGGACAGAACTACATACAATTAAAACATCACACGTGGCTCCATATCAATGAATACACACAGAACATGTCATAATACAGAACATCAATAGACAAGAACAGAACTACATCAATTAAAACATTAGACATGTGGCTCCATATGAATACACACTATCTGGCTCCATATGAATACACACACTATCTGGGTCCATATGAATACACACACTATCTGGCTCCATATGAATACACACTATCTGGCTCCATATGAATACACACTATCTGGCTCCATATGAATACACACACTATCTGGCTCCATATGAATACACACTATCTGGCTCCATATGAATACACACTATCTGGGTCCATATCAATACATACTATCTGGCTCCATATGAATACACACACTATCTGACTCCATATGAATACACACTATCTGGGTCCATATGAATACATACTATCTGGCTCCATATGAATACACACACTATCTGACTCCATATCAATACACACTATCTGGCTCCATATGAATATACACTATCTGGCTCCATATGAACACACACTATCTGGGTCCATATGAATACACACTATCTGGGTCCATATCAATACACACTATCTGGCTCCATATCAATACACACTATCTGGCTCCATATGAATACACACTATCTGGCTCCATATGAATACACACACTATCTGGCTCCATATGAATACACACTATCTGGCTCCATATCAATACATACTATCTGGCTCCATATGAATACACACACTATCTGGCTCCATATGAATACACACTATCTGGCTCCATATGAATACACACTATCTGGCTCCATATCAATACACACTATCTGGCTCCATATGAATACACACTATCTGGCTCCATATGAATACATACACACTATCTGGCTCCATATCAATACACACTATCTGGCTCCATATGAATACATACACACTATCTGGGTCCATATCAATACACACACACACTATCTGGGTCCATATCAATACATACACTATCTGGGTCCATTAGAGGAGAGGAGTTGTACCAAACTATCTGGGTCCATTAGAGGAGAGGAGTTGTACCAAACTATCTGGGTCCATTAGAGGAGAGGAGTTGTACCAAACTATCTGGGTCCATTAGAGGAGAGGAGTTGTACCAAACTATCTGGGTCCATTAGAGGAGAGGAGTTGTACCAAACTATCTGGGTCCATTAGAGGAGAGGAGTTGTACCAAACTATCTGGGTCCATTAGAGGAGAGGAGTTGTACCAAACTATCTGGGTCCATTAGAGGAGAGGAGTTGTACCAAACTATCTGGGTCCATTAGAGGAGAGGAGTTGTACCGTGATGTGTTGCTTTATCTGTTTTTGAAACCAGGTTTGTTGTTTATTTGATCAATATTAGATGGAAGGAAGTTCCATGCAATAAGGGCTCTATATAATACTGTACTCTTCCTGGAATTTGTTCTGGATTTGGGGACTGTGAAAAGACCCTTGGTGGCATGTCTGGTGGGATAAGGCAGTGTGTCATTAATGTTTCCTATAAAAAGAAGTGATGTAGTCAGTCTCTCCTCAACTCTTAGCCAAGAGAGACTGGCAGCATAGTATTTATTTATATCAGCCCTTTGATCACAATGAAGAGCAAGACATGCCGCTCTGTTCTGGGCCAGCTGCAGCTTAACTAAAGGGAGGAGAGGGAGGGAGGAGGCAGAGAGGAGGCAGATGAGAGGAGAGGAGAGGAGAGGAGAGAGAGAGAGAGAGAGAGAGAGAGAGAGAGAGAGAGAGAGAGAGAGAGAGAGAGAGAGAGAGAGAGAGAGAGAGAGAGAGAGAGAGAGAGAGACTGCAGGGAAAGGGTGGATGAGAAAGAGAGAGGATCAGTGACCTGAATAGAGGGGTGAGATGCTATGAGGTGGTGTCCTGAAGAGGGGACGTCAGAGAATTAAAGGAAGGATGCAGGAATTATGGCAGAGGAACAGTGTACACTCTGCACTAAGGTCATAGACTGTGGGTGTCCAGCTGAGGTCTGCTGTGCACCCTGCTGCCATGGTCTTCTCATGTTTACACATAGAATCCTCAGGGAGTCTTACTGATCCATAATGAGCCTTATTGAGCCATATTGAGTCGTATTGAGCCGTTTCGAGCCTTATTGAACCATACTGAACCATACTGAGCCGTATTAAACCATACTGAACCATACTGAACCATACCGAGCCGTATTGAGCCATAATGAACCGTACTGAGCAGTATTGAACCATACTGAACCATACTGAGCCGTATTGAACCATACTGAACCATACTGAACCATACTGAGCCGTATTGAACCATACTGAACCGTACTGAGCCGTATTGAACCATACTGAACCGTACTGAGCCGTATTGAACCATACTGAACCATACTGAGCCGTATTGAACCATACTGAACCATACTGAACCGTACTGAGCCGTATTAAACCATACTGAACCATACTGAACCATACTGAGCCGTATTGAGCCATACTGAACCATACTGAGCCGTATTGTTTCTTATGGAGTCTTGTTGAGTCTTATTGATCCTTATTGAGTCGTATGGAACCTTATTGAGTCTTATTGAGCCTTATTGAGTCTTTTTGAGCCTTATTGAGTCTTATTGAGTCTTATTGAGTCTTATTGAGCCGTATTGAGTCCTATTGAGCCTTATTGAGCCTTATTGAGTCGTATAGATCCTTATTGAGACTTATTGAGCCTTATTGAGTCGTATGGATTGTTATTGAGTCTTATTGAGCCTTATTGAGCCTTATTGAGTCTCTCTCTCTCTCCTCTACTCTACTCTCTATGTCTCTCGCCCCCCCTCAGATTGAGATTTTCAATGGACTGTTATTTTCAATGGACTGTGTAAACCACAACAATAATTGTGTGTTGGCGGCATGCAGGGTTGTGTAAATAAATAAAAAAGTGTGCTTGCTCTAGTTCCTCAACGGGAACAGCTCGGAGAGCTCAAAACACACCTTGTAGTTGAAGACATGAAAGTGAAATGACTTGTGAGCTGTGAACACTTCTGGCACCAGTTAGTCCTCTCACTCAAACCCCTGCCGCTTTAGTTCTCTTGTGTTGCACATCGTATTACTGAATGTATCCAGAGTATTTTCTGATTTCGTAATCAAACAGTACAGTAAAATGCACATTAAATAAACAGTGTGATGTTTGGGTTTGGTCTTGTGTCAGGTGAACTGTTGTGTCCTCATCTTTATTCATTATTCATTTATTCATTTTCACATTAACTCCAAACTGTTTCCTTTCTATTGTTACCATGGTTATACATGTGCTTTTCCACTTCCCTCACACGCCAGCCAGCTCCCTCACACGCCAGCCAGCTCTCCCTCACACGCCAGCCAGCTCTCCCTCACACGCCAGCCAGCTCTCCCTCACACGCCAGCCAGCTCTCCCTCACACGCCAGCCAGCCAGCTCACTCACACGCCAGCCAGCTCTCCCTCACACGGCAGCCAGCTCTCCCTCACATGCCAGCCAGCTCTCCCTCACACGCCAGCCAGCCAGCCAGCTCCCTCACACGCCAGCCAGCTCTCCCTCACACGCCAGCCAGCTCCCTCACACGCCAGGAGAGGGGGGTCCAGAGAGAGGACCAGGGAGGGGTCCAGAGAGGGATCCAGGGAGGGGACCAGAGAGGGGACCAGAGAGGGGTCCAGGGAGGGGACCAGAGAGGGGACCAGAGAGGGGACCAGAGAGGGGTCCAGGGAGGGGACCAGAGAGGGGTCCAGGGAGGGGTCCAGGGAGGGGTCCAGAGAGGGGACCAGAGAGGGGACCAGAGAGGGGACCAGGGAGGGGACCAGAGAGGGGACCAGAGGAACAAAGACTAATGGATTTGAATAGTTAGACCAGAACTGATGTGACACCAGGAGTGTATAGTGTCTAGCATATTAGGTTTACTACCACTGATCTAGTATATTAGGTCTACTACTGATCTAGTATATTAGGTCTACTACCACTGATCTAGTATATTAGGTCTACTACCACTGGTCTAGTATATTAGGTCTACTACCACTGATCTAGTATATTAGGTCTACTACCACTGATCTAGTATATTAGGTCTACTACCACTGATCTACTATATTAGGTCTACTACCACTGATCTAGTATATTAGGTCTACTACCACTGATCTAGTATATTAGGTCTACTACCACTGATCTAGTATATTAGGTCTACTACCACTGATCTAGTATATTAGGTCTACTACCACTGATCTAGTATATTAGGTCTACTACCACTGGTCTAGTATATTAGGTCTACTACCACTGATCTAGTATATTAGGTCTACTACCACTGATCTAGTATATTAGGTCTACTACCACTGATCTAGTATATTAGGTCTACTACCACTGATCTAGTATATTAGGTCTACTACCACTGATCTAGTATATTAGGTCTACTACCACTGGTCTAGTATATTAGGTCTACTACCACTGGTCTAGTATATTAGGTCTACTACAACTGATCTAGTATATTAGGTATACTACTGGTCTAGTATATTAGGTCTACTACCACTGATCTAGTATATTAGGTCTACTACCACTAGGACCACCCTATGGTCTAGTAGGTCTGTACCACTGCTACTACATGACTGTATATTAGGTCTACTACCACTGCTTTATTAGGTCTATAAATCTAGTATATTAGGTCGTCTACTACCACTGATCTAGTATATTAGGTCTAAACTGGTATATTAGGTCATATATATTATTACTACCACTATCTAGTATATTAGCTATACTACTGGTCTAGTATATTAGGTCTACTACCACTGATCTAGTATATTAGGTCTACTACAACTGATCTAGTATATTAGGTCTACTACTGATCTAGTATATTAGGTCTACTACCACTGATCTAGTATATTAGGTCTACTACCACTGGTCTAGTATATTAGGTCTACTACCACTGATCTAGTATATTAGGTCTACTACAACTGATCTAGTATATTAGGTCTACTACAACTGATCTAGTATATTAGGTCTACTACCACTGATCTAGTATATTAGGTCTACTACAACTGATCTAGTATATTAGGTCTACTACAACTGATCTAGTATATTAGGTCTACTACCACTGATCTAGTATATTAGGTCTACTACAACTGATCTAGTATATTAGGTCTACTACCACTGATCTAGTATATTAGGTCTACTACCACTGGTCTAGTATATTAGGTCTACTACAACTGATCTAGTATATTAGGTCTATTTTACCTTTATTTAACCAGGGAAGTCAGTTAAGAAAAATACTTATTTTCAATGACCGCCTGGGAACAGTGGGTTAACTGCCTGTTCAGGGGCAGAACGAGGATTTGAACTTGCATCCTTCCGGTTACTAGTCCAACGCTCTAACCACTAGGCTACCTGCCGAGGAGAAGGAGGGGAGTGAGAGGGAGGGGATTATGACAAGACTGATAGTGGAGGAAAGGAGATTGGATCACTTACATTTGTAATTTCAATAGATCTCTAGAGCATATCCAATTTGTATTTTTATTTTTCCAGGTAGGCTAGTTGAGAACAAGTTCTCATTTACAACTGCGACCTGGCCAAGATAAAGCAAAGCAGTGAGAGCAGACAACACAGAGTTACACATGGAGTAAACAATTAACAAGTCAATAACACAATGGGAAAAAAAGTGGAGTCTATATACATTGTGTGCAAAACGCATGAGGAGGTAGGTGAATAACTACAATTTTGCAGATTAACACTGGAGTGATAAATGATCAGATGGTCATGTACAGGTAGAGATATTGGTGTGCAAAAGAGCAGAAAAGTAAATAAATAAAAACAGTATGGGGATGAGGTAGGTAAAAATGGGTGGGCTATTTGCCGATAGACTATGTACAGCTGCAGCGATTGGTTAGCTGCTCAGATAGCAGATGTTTGAAGTTGGTGAGGGAGATAAAAGTCTCCAACTTCAGCGATTTTTGCAATTCGTTCCAGTCACAGGCAGCAGAGAACTGGAACGAAAGGCAGCCAAATGAGGTGTTGGCTTTAGGGATGATCAGTGAGATACACCTGCTGGAGTGTGTGCTACGGATGGGTGTTGCCATTGTGACCAGTGAACTGAGATAAGGCGGAGCTTTACCTAGCATGGACTTGTAGATGACCTGGAGCCAGTGGGTCTGGCGACAAATATGTAGCGAGGGCCAGCCGACTAGAGCGTACAAGTCGCAGTGGTGGGTAGTATAAGGTGCTTTAGTGACAAAACGGATGGCACTGTGATAAACTGCATTCAATTTGCTGAGTGTTGGAAGCAATTTTGTAGATGACATCGCCGAAGTCGAGGATCGGTAGGATAGTCAGTTTTACTAGGGTAAGTTTGGTGGCGTGAGTGAAGGAGGCTTTGTTGCGGAATAGAAAGCCGACTCTTGATTTGATTTTCGATTGGAGATGTTTGATATGAGTCTGGAAGGAGAGTTTACAGTCTAGCCAGACACCTAGGTACTTATAGATGTCCACATATTCAAGGTTGGAACCATCCAGGGTGGTGATGCTGGTCAGGCATGCGGGTGCAGGCAGCGAACGGTTGAAAAGCATGCATTTGGTTTTTACTAGCGTTTAAGAGCAGTTGGAGGCCACGGAAGGAGTGTTGTATGGCATTGAAGCTCGTTTGGAGGTTAGATAGCACAGTGTCCAAGGACGGGCCTGAAGTATATAGAATGGTGTCGTCTGCGTAGAGGTGGATCAGGGAATCGCCCGCAGCAAGAGCAACATCATTGATATATACAGAAAAAAGAGTCGGCCCGAGGATTGAACCCTGTGGCACCCCCATAGAGACTTCCAGAGGACCGGACAGCATGCCCTCCAATTTGACACACTGAACTCTGCAAAGTAATTGGTGAACCAGGCAAGGCAGTCATCCGAAAAACCGAGGCTACTGAGTCTGCCGATAAGAATATGTTGATTGACCGAGTCGAAAGCCTTGGCAAGGTCGATGAAGATGGCTGCACAGTACTGTCTTTTATCGATGGTGGTTATGATATCGTTTAGTACCTTGAGCGTGGCTGAGGTGCACCCGTGACCGGCTCGGAAACCAGATTGCACAGCGGAGAAGGTACGGTGGGATTCGAGATGGTCAGTGACCTGTTTGTTGACTTGACTTTCGAAGACCTTAGATAGGCAGGGCAGGATGGATATAGGTCTGTAACAGTTTGGGTCCAGGGTGTCTCCCCCCTTTGAAGAGGGGGATGACTGCGGCAGCTTTCCAGTCCTTGGGGATCTCAGACGATATGAAAGAGAGTTTGAACAGGCTGGTAATAGGGGTTGCGACAATGGCGGGGGATAGTTTCAGAAATAGAGGATCCAGATTGTCAAGCCCAGGTGATTTGTACGGGTCCAGGTTTTGCAGCTCTTTCAGAACATCTGCTATCTGGATTTGGGTAAAGGAGAACCTGGAGAGGCTTGGGCGAGTTGCTGCGGGGGACGGGGGGGGGGGGACGGAGCTGTTGGCCGAGGTTGGAGTAGCCAGGCGGAAGGCATGGCCAGCCGTTGAGAAATGCTTGTTGAAGTTTTTAATAATCATGGATTTATCGGTGGTGACCGTGTTACCTAGCCTCAGTGCAGTGGGCAGCTGGGAGGAGGTGCTCATGTTCTCCATGGACTTCACAGTGTCCCAGAGTTGGAGCTACAGGATGCAAACTTCTGCCTGAAGAAGCTGGCCTTAGCTTTCCTGACTGACTGAGTGTATTGGTTCCTGACTTCCCTGAACAGTTGCATATCGCGGGGACTGTTCGATGCTATTGCAGTCCGCCACAGGATGTTTTTGCGCTGGTCGAGGGCAGTCAGGTCTGCAGTGAACCAAGGGCTGTATCTGTTCTTAGTTCTGCATTTTTTGAATGGAGCATGCTTATCTAAAATGGTGAGGAAGTTACTTTTAAAGAATGATCAGGCATCCTCAACTGACGGGATGAGGTCAATTTCCTTCCAGGATACCCGGACCAGGTCGATTAGAAAGGCCTGCTCACAGAAGTGTTTTAGGGAGCGTTTGACAGTGATGAGGGGTGGTCGTTTGACTGCGGCTCCGTAGCGGATACAGGCAATGAGGCAGTGGTCGCTGAGATCCTGGTTGAAGACAGCGGAGGTGTATGCGGAGGGCCAGTTGGTCAGGATAACATGTATGAGGGTGCCCTTGTTTACAGATTTAGGGTTGTACCTGGTGGGTTCCTTGATGATTTGTGTGATATTGAGGGCATCTAGCTTAGATTCTAGGACTGCCGGGGTGTTAAGCATATCCCAGTTTAGGTCACCTAACAGAACAAACTCTGAAGCTAGATGGGGGGCAATCAATTCACAAATGGTGTCCAGGGCACAGCTGGGTGCTGAGGGGGGTCGGTAGCAGGCGACAACAGTGAGAGACTTATTTCTGGAGAGAGTAATTTTCAATATTAGTAGTTCGAACTGTTTGGGTATGGACCTGGAAAGTATGACATTACTTTGCAGGCTATCTCTGCAGTAGACTGCAACTCCTCCCCCTTTGGCAGTTCTATCTTGACGGAAGATGTTATAGTTGGGTATGGAAATCTCAGAATTTTTGGTGGCCTTCCTGAGCCAGGATTCAGACACGGCAAGGACATCAGGGTTAGCAGAGTGTGCTAAACCAGTGAGTAAAACAAACTTAGGGAGGAGGCTTCTGATGTTGACATGCATGAAACCAAGGCTTTTTCGATCACAGAAGTCAACAAATGAGGGTGCCTGGGGACATGCAGGGCCTGGGTTTACTTCCACATCACCCGCGGAACAGAGGAGGAGTAGTATGAGGGTGCGGCTAAAGGCTATCAAAACTGGTCGCCTAGAGCGTTGCGGACAGAGAATGAAAGGAGCAGATTTCTGGGCATGGTAGAATATATTCAGGGCATAATGCGCAGACAGGGGTATGGTGGGGTGCGGGTACAGCGGAGGTAAGCCCAGGCACTGGGTGATGATGAGAGAGGTTGTATCTCTGGACATGCTGGTTGTAATGGGTGAGGTCACCGCATGTGTGGGAGGTGGGACAAAGGAGGTATCAGGGGTATGAAGAGTGGAACTAGGGGCTCCATTGTAAACTAAAACAATGATAACTAACCTGAACAACAGTATACAAGGCATATTGACATTTGGGAGAGACATACAGCGAGGCATACAGTAATCACAGGTGTTGAATTGGGAGAGCTAGCTAAAACAGTAGCTAAAACAGTAGCTAAAACAGTAGGTGAGACAACAACAGCTAATCAGCTAGCACAACAACAGCAGGTAAAATGGCGTTGGCTAGGCAGGGAGGGTCGGATTAACTACACACAGAGCCTGAGTGCGGCTGGGGCCGACAGATAAAACATAAACAAGCAGAATGGAGTACCGTGATTAATGGACAGTCTAGCATGCATCAGCTATGTAGCCAAGTGATCAGTGTCCAGGGGGGCAGCGGTGGATGGGGCAGGGAAGCTGGACTGGCGAGTGTTATCCAGGTTAAAAAACAGTTAGCAGTGGCTAACAATGACTAAATAGCTTGTAGCTAGTTAGCTGGTTAGTTTCTGGAGGTTCTTGAGTGTGTTCTAAAAATGTAAAATAATGGCGATTCCGTATCACATTGGGTGAGGCAGGTTACCGGAAGGTATAAACAAATTAAAAATCGAAAAGTCGAAACAAGATTGTCGAAACAAGATTACGTTTGGTTTTATAAATGATTTTTAGCAGAAACCTAGACGTCAGCGGTTCTGGTTTGATGAGCCTCTAGTATGTTGCCATAACTACCCTGGACAAAAGAGTCCTCATCTATTCTCCTTCCCTCCATTATTAGTCTTGTCATACTCCCCTCACTCTCCTCCCCGCCCCTCCCCTCCCCATCTCTGTTGTCTCCACTGACACAGATATACATCATGGGGTTGGTGATGAATCAGTCATTCACATCTCTGTTGTCTCCACTGACACAGATATACATCATGGGGTTGGTGATGAATCAGTCATTCACATCTCTGTTGTCTCCACTGACACACGACACTCCTCTCAACCCAGACAGAACAAACAGTCAGTCATCATGTTCTAATTACAGATACATACGGCTCATAGAACACACCTAACCCTGCTCATAAAACACACCTAACCCTGCTCATAAAACACACCTAACCCTGCTCATAAAACACACCTAACCCTGCTCATAAAACACACCTAACCCTGCTCATAAAACACATCTAACCCTGCTCATAAAATGCACCTAACCCTGCTCATAAAACACACCTAACCCTGCTCATAAAACACACCTAACCCTGCTCATAAAACACACCTAACCCTGCTCATAAAACACACCTAACCCTGCTCATAAAACACACATAACCCTGCTCATAAAACACACCTAACCCTGCTCATAAAACACACCTAACCCTGCTCATAAAACACATCTAACCCTGCTCATAAAACACACCTAACCCTGCTCATAAAACACACCTAACCCTGCTCATAAAACACACCTAACCCTGCTCATAAAACACACCTAACCCTGCTCATAAAACACACCTAACCTAACCCTGCTCATAAAACACATCTAACCCTGCTCATAAAACACACCTAACCCTGCTCATAAAACACACCTAACCCTGCTCATAAAACACACCTAACCTAACCCTGCTCATAAAACACACCTAACCCTGCTCATAAAACACACCTAACCCTGCTCATAAAACACACCTAACCCTGCTCATAAAACACACCTAACCCTGCTCAAAAAACACACCTAACCCTGCTCAAAAAACACACCTAACCCTGCTCATAAAACACACCTAGCCCTGCTCATAAAACACACCTAACCCTGCTCATAAAACACACCTAACCCTGCTCAAAAAACACACCTAACCCTGCTCATAAAACACACCTAACCCTGCTCATAAAACACACCTAACCCTGCTCATAAAACACACCTAACCCTGCTCATAAAACACACCTAACCCTGCTCATAAAACACAAATAACCCTGCTCATAAAACACACCTAACCCTGCTCATAAAACACACCTAACCCTGGTCATAAAACACACCTAACCCTGCTCATAAAACACACATAACCCTGCTCATAAAACACACCTAACCCTGCTCATAAAACACACCTAACCCTGCTCATAAAACACATCTAACCCTGCTCATAAAACACACCTAACCCTGCTCATAAAACACACCTAACCCTGCTCATAAAACACACCTAACCCTGCTCATAAAACACACCTAACCCTGCTCATAAAACACACCTAACCTAACCCTGCTCATAAAACACACTAACCCTGCTCATAAAACACACCTAACCCTGCTCATAAAACACACCTAACCCTGCTCATAAAACACACCTAACCTAACCCTGCTCAAAAAACACACCTAACCCTGCTCATAAAACACACCTAGCCCTGCTCATAAAACACACCTAACCCTGCTCATAAAACACACCTAACCCTGCTCAAAAAACACACCTAACCCTGCTCATAAAACACACCTAACCCTGCTCATAAAACACACCTAACCCTGCTCATAAAACACACCTAACCCTGCTCATAAAACACACCTAACCCTGCTCATAAAACACACCTAACCCTGCTCATAAAACACACCTAACCCTGCTCATAAAACACACCTAACCCTGCTCATAAAACACACCTAACCCTGCTCATAAAACACACCTAACCATGCTCATAAAATGCACCTAACCCTGCTCATAAAACACACCTAACCTAACCCTGCTCATAAAACACACCTAACCCTGCTCATAAAACACACCTAACCCTGCTCATAAAACACACCTAACCCTGCTCATAAAACACACCTAACCCTGCTCATAAAACACACCTAACCCTGCTCATAAAACACACCTAACCCTGCTCATAAAACACACCTAACCCTGCTCATAAAACACACCTAACCCTGCTCAAAAAACACACCTAACCCTGCTCATAAAACACACCTAACCCTGCTCATAAAACACACCTAACCCTGCTCATAAAACACACCTAACCCTGCTCATAAAACACACCTAACCCTGCTCATAAAACACACCTAACCCTGCTCATAAAACACATAAATCATTATCACACCTAACCATGCTCATAAAACACACCTAACCCTGCTCATAAAACACACCTAACCCTGCTCATCAAACAAACCTAACCCTGCTCATAAAACACACTAAGGCACCTCATTAAACACACCTAACCCTGCTCATCAAACACACCTAACACCTCATCATCACACCTAACCATGCTCATTAAACTGCACAGCAACACCTGCTCATAAAACACACTCTCAGCAGGCACCTCATTAAACACACCTAACCCTGCTCAGCAAACACACCTAACCCTTCATAAAACACACTCTAAGGCCCTGCTCATTATCACACTCCCTAACCCCTCATTAAACACACTCAGGCACCTCATTAAACACACTCCCTAGCAGGCACCTCTAACCCTGCTCAGCAGGCACCTCAACCACACTGCTCATTAAACACACCTCATTACCCTGCTCAGGCACACATAAATCATTATCACACTCTCAGCATGCACCTCGTTATCACTCTTAGCAGGCACCTCATTATCACACTCCCAGCAGGTACCTCATTATCACACTCAGGCACCTCATTATCACACTCTCAGCAGGCACCTCGTTATCACTCTCAGCAGGCACCTCATTATCACACTCCCAGCAGGCACCTCATTATCACACTCTCAGCAGGCACCTCATTATCATACTCTCAGCAGGCACCTCATTATCACACTCTCAGCAGGCACCTCATTATCACACTCTCAGCAGGCACCTCATTACCACACTCTCAGCAGGCACCTCATTATCACACTCCCAGCAGGCACCTCATTATCACACTCAGGCACCTCATTATCATACTCTCAGCAGGCACCTAATTATCATACTCTCAGCAGGCACCTCATTACCACACTCTCAGCAGGCACCTCGTTATCACGCACATTTAGTTCTATAATCTCTTTCTCTCTCCTTTCATTCACTTCCTCTCTTTCACTATCTCTGCCCTGCTCCCTCTTTCATTTTCTCTGTGACAATACAGTAGGGCATCAAGGCTAGATCTCCGAACGTGTTTATGTAATGTGTTTTATATACAGCTCTTCTGAGAATACATTATGGTTCAGAGGAGATAGGAGAGTTCTGTGGGTGGAAAGAGGGATGGGAGGAAATGCAAAAAGGGCAGGAGGGTAGGAGGGGAGAGGAGAGGGGATGGGAGAGGAGATGGGAGAGGAGAGGGGTGGGAGAGGAGAGGAGATGGGAGGGGAGAGGGGGTTGGAGATGAGAGGAGATGGTAGTGGAGAGGAGAGCAGGGTGGGAGAGGAGAGCGGGTGGGAGAGGAGAGGGGATGGGAGAGGAGAGGGGGTGGGGGAGGAGAGGGGATTGGAGAGGAGAGGAGATGGGAGGGGAGAGGAGAGCGGGGTGGGAGAGGAGAGCGGGTAGGAGAGGAGAGGGGATGGGAGAGGAGAGGGGGTGGGGGAGGAGAGGGGATTTGAGAGGAGAGGAGAGGAGAGGAGAGGGGGTGGGAGAGGAGAGGGGATGGGAGAGGGGAGGAGATGGAAGAGGAGAGGGGTTGGGGGAGGAGAGGGGATTGGAGAGGAGAGGAGAGGGGGCGGGAGAGGGGATGGGAGGAAATGCAAAAAGGGCAGGAGGGGAGGAGGGGAGAGGAGAGGGGATGGGAGAGGAGATGGGAGAGGAGAGGAGATGGGAGGGGAGAGGGGGTTGGAGATGAGAGGAGATGGGAGGGGAGAGGAGAGCGGGGTGGGAGAGGAGAGCGGGTGGGAGAGGAGAGGGGATGGGAGAGGAGAGGGGGTGGGGGAGGAGAGGGGATTGGAGAGGAGAGGAGATGGGAGGAGAGGAGAGCGGGGTGGGAGAGGAGAGCGGGTGGGAGAGGAGAGGGGATGGGAGAGGAGAGGGGGTGGGGGAGGGAGAGGGGATTGGAGAGGAGAGGAGAGGAGAGGAGAGGGGGGGGGAGAGGAGAGGGGATGGGAGAGGGGAGGAGATGGAAGAGGAGAGGGGGTGGGGGAGGAGAGGGGATTGGAGAGGAGAGGAGAGGGGGTGGGAGAGGGGATGGGAGAGGGATTGGAGAGGAGAGGAGAGGGGGCGGGAGAGGAGGGGATTGGAGAGGGGAGGAGATGGAAGAGGAGAGGGGTGGGGGAGGAGATGGGTTGGGAGAGGAGAGGAGATGGGAGAGGAGAGGGGATGGGAGAGGAGAGGGGATGAGAGAGGAGAGGAGAGGGGATGGGAGAGGAGAGGGGATGGGAGAGGAGATGGGATGGGAGAGGGGAGGAGATGGAAGAGGAGAGGAGAGGGGGTGGGGGAGGAGATGGGTAGCGAGAGGAGGGAGAGGGGATGGGAGAGGAGAGGAGAGGAGAGGGGATAGGGATGGGAGAGGGGATGGGAGGGAGAGGGGATGGGAGAGGAGAGGGGGTGGGGGAGGAGAGGGGGTGGGAGAGGAGAGGAGATGTGGGAGGGGAGAGGGGGCGGTGGGAGAGGAGGGGGTGGGAGAGGAGAGGGGATGGGATGGGAGAGGAGAGAGAGGGTGGGAGAGGAGAGGGGATGGGAGGGGAGAGGGGGTGGGAGAGGGGAGAGGAGAGGGGATGGGAGGGAGAGGTAGGTGGGAGTGGAGAGAGGAGAGGGGTGTAAGAGAAGAGAGGATGGGAGAGAAGAGAGGGAGGAGGAGAGAGGGTGGGAGAGGAGAGAAGATGGGAGGGGAGAGGGGGCGGGAGAGGAGGGGGTGGGAGAGGAGAAGAGATCGGGGTGGGAGAGGAGAGCGGGTGGGAGAGGAGAGTGGATGGGATGGGAGAGGAGAGAGGGTGGGAGAGGAGATGGGGTGGGAGAGGAGAGGGGTGGGAGAGGAGAAGAGAAGAGAGCGGGGTGGGAGAGGAGAGCGGGTGGGGGAGGAGAGGGGATTGGAGAGGAGAGGAGAGGGGGCGGGAGAGGGGATGGGAGGAAATGCAAAAAGGGCAGGAGGGGAGGAGGGGGAGGAGAGGGGGGATGGGAGAGGAGATGGGAGAGGAGAGGAGATGGGAGGGGAGAGGGGGTTGGAGATGAGAGGAGATGGGAGGGGAGAGGAGAGCGGGGTGGGAGAGGAGAGCGGGTGGGAGAGGAGAGGGGATGGGAGAGGAGGGGGGGGTGGGGGAGGAGAGGGGATTGGAGCGGAGAGGAGATGGGAGGGGAGAGGAGAGCGGGGTGGGAGAGGAGAGCGGGTGGGAGAGGAGAGGGGATGGGAGAGGAGAGGGGGTGGGGGAGGAGAGGGGATTGGAGAGGAGAGGAGAGGGAGGGGTGGGAGAGGAGATGGGATGGGAGAGGGGAGGAGATGGAAGAGGAGAGGGGATTGGAGAGGGGGAGGAGAGGAGAGGAGAGGGGGCGGAGAGGGGATGGGAGAGGGGATTGGAGAGGAGAGGAGAGGGGGGCGGGAGAGGAGAGGGGATTGTTTAGTTCTTCTGTGGCTTCTAGAGGGGAGGAGATGGAAGAGGAGAGGGGTGGGGGAGGAGATGGGTTGGGAGAGGAGAGGATGATGGGAGAGGAGGGGATGGGAGAGGAGAGGGATGAGAGAGGAGAGGAGAGGGGATGGGAGAGGAGAGGGGATGGGAGAGGAGATGGGATGGGAGAGGGGAGGAGATGGAAGAGGAGAGGAGAGGGGTGGGGGAGGAGATGGGTAGCGAGAGGAGAGGAGAGGGGGATGGGAGAGGAGAGGAGAGGATAGGGGATGGGAGAGGGGATGGGAGGGGAGAGGGATGGGAGAGGAGAGGGGGTGGGGGAGGAGAGGGGGTGGGAGAGGAGAGGAGATGTGAGGGGAGAGGGGGCGGGAGAGGAGGGGGTGGGAGAAATCATCATTTAGAGAAGAGATCGGGGTGGGAGAGGAGAGCGGGTGGGAGAGGAGAGGGATGGGATGGGAGAGGAGAGAGGGTGGGAGAGGAGATGGGGTGGGAGAGGAGGGGGGTGGGAGAGGAGAAGAGAGAGAGAGCAGGGTGGGAGAGGAGCGGGTGGGAGAGGGAGGGGATGGGATGGGAGAGGAGAGGGGGTGGGAGAGGAGAGGGGATGGGAGGGGAGAGGGGGTGGGAGAGGAGAGGAGGGAGGAGAGGGGTGGGAGAGAGGGGATGGGAAGGAAGAGATGGGAGGGAGGAGAGGGGGTGGGAGAGGAGAAGAGAGGGGGTGGGAGATGAGATGCGATGGGAAATGGGATGGGAGAGGGGATGGGAGAGGAGAGGGGGGTGGGACAGGAGAGGGGGTGGGAGAGGAGAGGGCTTGTGAGAGGAGAGAGGATGGGAGAGGAGAGGGGGGGTGGGTGAGGAGAGGAGAGGGGGTGGGCGAGGAGAAGAGATGGGAGGGGGAGGGTGGGAGGGAGAGGAGAGGGGGTGGGAGAGGAGAGGGGATGGGATTTGAGAGGGGATGGGGCGAGGGGATTGGAGAGGAGAGGAGAGGGGGCGGGAGAGGAGAGGGGATGGGAGAGGGGAGGAGATGGAAGAGGAGAGGGAGTGGGGGAGGAGAGGGGATTGGAGATGAGAGGAGAGCGGGCGGGAGAGAAGAGGGGATGGGAGAGGAGAGGGGGATTGGAGAGGAGAGGAGAGGAGAGGGGGCGGGAGAGGAGAGGGGATGGGAGAGGGGAGGAGATGGAAGAGGAGAGGGGGTGGGGGAGGAGATGGGTTGGGAGAGGAGAGGAGATGGGAGAGGAGAGGGGATGGGAGAGGAGCGGGGATGGGAGAGGGGGGGGATCGAAGAGGAGAGGGGGGTGGGGGAGGAGATGGGTTGGGAGAGGAGAGGAGATGGGAGAGGAGAAGGGATGGGAGAGGAGAGGGGATGGGAGAGGAGAGGATAGGGGATGGGGAGGGGATGGGAGAGGAGAAGGGATGGGAGAGGAGAGGGGGGGGGAGGAGAGGGGTTGGGAGAGGAGAGGAGATGGAAGGGGAGAGGGGGCGGGAGAGGAGAGGGGTGGGAGAGGAGAAGATATCGGGGTGGGAGAGGAGAGGGGATGGGATGGGAGAGGAGAGAGGGTGGGAGAGGAGAGGGGGTGGGAGAGGAGAGGGGATGGGATGGGAGAGGAGAGAGGGTGGGAGAGGAGAGGGTGTGGGAGAGGAGGGGCGAAGGGGTGGGAGAGGAGAGGGGGTGGGAGAGGAGAGGGCGTGTAAGAGAAGAGAGGATGGGAGAGGAGAGGGGGTGGGAGAGGAGAGGCGGAGAGGCGTTGAGGAGAGGAGGTGGGAGAGGAGAGGAGATGAGCAGAGGATAGGAGGCGGGAGAGGAGAAGAGAGGGGGTTGGAGAGGAGAGGGGGGGGTGGGAGAGAGAGAGATGAGCAGAGGATAGGAGGTGGGAGAGGAGGGGGTGGGAGAGGAGAAGAGAGGGGTTGGAGAGGAGAGGGGGTGGGAGAGGAGATGAGGAGAGGAGGAGAGGAGGTGGGATGGGAGAGGAGATGAGCAGAGGATAGGAGGTGGGAGAGGAGGGGGGGTGGGATGGGAGGAGGAGAGGGTCAGAAGGTTTCACCATTATGGAACAGTTGCTGGATCCTGTACTACAGGGTCTCCTGGGGACGTCTCCAGGGGCACAGTGAGGGGGAGGCTAATTCAAACCAGAAATGAACATGTCTCATCTGATTAAAGGTTAGGTTACTCACTACATGATGCTCTTATTGACGTTACAGAGAGATAATAGCGACCAGGGACGGTGGCTTCTGCGGCTGGTAGTGGTGTTGGTGCTGCTCATCTGTGGTGCTGCTGATCTGTGGTGGTGGTGCTGCTGATTCTGGTGGTGGTGGTGCTGATCTGTGGTGGTGGTGCTGCTGATCTGTGGTGGTGGTGCTGCTGGTTCTGGTGGTGGTGCTGCTGATCTGTGGTGGTGGTGCTGCTGATCTGTGGTGGTGCTGATCTGTGGTGGTGGTGCTGCTGATCTGTGGTGGTGGTGCTGCTGATCTGTGGTGGTGCTGATCTGTGGTGGTGGTGGTGCTGATCTGTGGTGGTGGTGCTGCTGATTCTGGTGGTGGTGGTGCTGCTGATCTGTGGTGGTGGTGCTGCTGCTGATCTGTGGTGGTGGTGCTGCTGGTTCTGGTGGTGGTGCTGCTGATCTGTGGTGGTGGTGCTGCTGATCTGTGGTGGTGGTGCTGCTGGTTCTGGTGATCTGTGGTGGTGGTGGTGCTGCTGGTTCTGGTGGTGGTGGTGCTGATGGTTCTGGTGGTGCTGCTGGTTCTGATGGTGGTGCTGCTGATCTGTGGTGGTGGTGGTGGTTCTGGTGGTGCTGCTGGTTCTGGTGGTGGTGCTGCTGATCTGTGGTAGTGGTGGTGCTGCTGGTTCTGGTGGTGCTGCTGGTTCTGGTGGTGGTGCTGATGGTTCTGGTGGTGCTGCTGGTTCTGGTGGTGGTGGTGGTGATGGTTCTGGTGGTGGTCGTGCTGATGGTTCTGGTGGTGCTGCTGGTTCTGGTGGTGGTGGTGCTGATGGTTCTGGTGGTGCTGCTGGTTCTGGTGGTGCTGCTGATCTGTGGTAGTGGTGGTGCTGATGGTTCTGGTGGTGCTGCTGGTTCTGGTGGTGGTCGTGATGGTTCTGGTGGTGGTCGTGCTGATGGTTCTGATGGTTCTGATGGTTCCACCACCAGAACCATCAGCACACCACCACCAGCACCACCAGCAGCACCACCAGGAGCAGCACCACCAGCAGCAGCAGCAGCACCAGTAGCACCACCACCACCAGTAGCACCACCACCACCAGCAGCACCAGCAGCAGCACCACCACCACCACCAGCAGCACCACCACCACCAGCAGCAGCACCACCAGTAGCGCCACCGCCACCAGTAGCACCACCATTGCCAGCACTACCACCACCAGCAGCACCACCACCACCAGCAGCAGCACCACCATTACCAGCACCACCACCACCACCAGTAGCACCACCACCACCAGCAGCACCAGCAGCAGCACCACCACCACCAGCAGCAGCACCACCACCCCCACCAGCAGCACCACCACCCCCAGCAGCAGCACCACCAGTAGCACCACCACCACCACCTGCAGCACCAACACCAACTCATAGTACTACAGTCTAGAGACAGTTCTGACACCAGTTGGATGTACTTCAGTCAGCCTGTGTACTTCAGTCAGCCTGTGTACTTCAGTCAGCCTGTGTACTTCAGTCAGCCTGTGTACTTCAGTCAGCCTGTGTACTTCACTCAGCCTGTGTACTTCAGTCAGCCTGTGTACTTCAGTCAGCCTGTGTACCAGTGACAGAGGAAACTAACATTTCAAACATCAAACTTGTTTTCCTCATCAAAAGGTCACAGTCTTTGAGGCACTCTGTGGAAGAGTTTTAAATCACACCTTCAGTCTATTCAAAACAGCCTCTCCAGGGTGGTTCTGACTCTGTCATAATAACAGAGACCACGCTTGGAGTAACACCGCCCCACTTCTTATCATTACAATCCCCCAAGGGTTGTGACAAGCAGCACGAAGCAGAACATAAAGATATAATGTTCAACCACTTAGTATTCAGTACACAGTGCAGAGGACTAGATCACCACTTAGTATTCAGTACACAGTACAGAGGACTAGATCACCACATAGTATTCAGTACACAGTACATACAGAGGACTAGATCACCACTTAGTATTCAGTACACAGTATAGAGGACTAGATCACCACTTAGTATTCAGTACACAGTACAGAGGAATAGATCACCACTTAGATATTCAGTACACAGTACAGAGGACTAGATCACCACCTGATATTCAGTACACAGTACAGAGGACTAGATCACCACTTAGTATTCAGTACACAGTACAGAGGACTAGGTTGCTGGATGGAGCACTTAGTATTCAGTCCACCCAGTCCAGAGGGGACTAGATCACCTCGAGCCCTATTCAGTACACTATTCAGTTGTTTACGATCTTTTGTTTTGACTGAGTGACCGACAGAGTCAGAGCGGGTCGGGTCTCATTCTCTGTGATGATGCGTTGTTTGACTTTGAATGAAAATTCGTGGCACCTCAGCTCAGCCAATCAGGAAACCGGGTCGGCCCATCTTGGTAGGGGAGCCACTATTCAGTTGTTTAAATGCTCAATTGGTTATTATGCCAACAGAGAAACCGGGTCGGGTCTCATCTTCTGGGGAGCGTTGTTTATTTGAATGCTCAATATGGTTATTATGCCAATCAGGAAACCGGGTCGGCCCATCTTGGTAGGGGAGCCGCTGGTTATCAAAATGCTCAATATGGTTATTATGCCAACAGAGAAACCGGGTCGGCCCATCTTGGTAGGGGAGCCGCTGGTTATCAAAATGCTCAATATGGTTATTATGCCAACAGAGAAACCGGGTCTTGGTAGGGGAGCCCATCTTGGTAGGGGAGCCGCTGGTTATCAAAATGCTCAATATGGTTATTATGCCAACAGAGAAACCGGGTCGGCCCATCTTGGTAGGGGAGCCGCTGGTTATCAAAATGCTCAATATGGTTATTATGCCAACAGAGAAACCGGGTCGGCCCATCTTGGTAGGGGAGCCGCTGGTTATCAAAATGCTCAATATGGTTATTATGCCAACAGAGAAACCGGGTCGGCCCATCTTGGTAGGGGAGCCGCTGGTTATCAAAATGCTCAATATGGTTATTATGCCAACAGAGAAACCGGGTCGGCCCATCTTGGTAGGGGAGCCGCTGGTTATCAAAATGCTCAATATGGTTATTATGCCAACAGAGAAACCGTGTCGGCCCAAAAAGTCATTAAAGATAAAAGGGTCCATGGGTCGCCGCCGTGTCATTTTTTTACAATTGTTTTATAATGATTAAAACATTGGTATTTTTTTTGTCAATTTCGACCAGCCCACCCACATAAAATATGGTCTTTCCACCCATGGGCCTATTGCCTGAGAGCTACCCTCTCCTGTTAGGCTAGTTTAGTGTCCCAGAGGGGAACACTCTCTTAGACATACAGTACTGAAGGATATAACAGAGACACTGTACATTACACACTAGACATAATGCATACATTACACGTTATCCTTCTGTCTGTCTGTCTGGCTGTTTGCCTGCCTGTCTGAGTATCTCCCTGTCCGTCTGTCTGGCTGTTTGTCTGCCTGTCTGAGTATCTCCCTGTCTGTCTGTCTGGCTGTCTGAGTATCTCCCTGTCTGTCTGTCTGGCTGTTTGCCTGCCTGTCTGAGTATCTCCCTGTCAATCTGTCTGGCTGTCTGAGTATCTCCCTGTCCGTCTGTCTGGCTGTCTGAGTATCTCCCTGTCCGTCTGTCTGGCTGTCTGAGTATCTCCCTGTCCATCTGTCTGGCTGTCTGAGTATCTCCCTGTCCGTCTGTCCGTCTGTCTGAGTATCTCCCTGTCCGTCTGTCTGCCTGTCTGAGTATCTCCCTGTCCGTCTGTCCGTCTGTCTGAGTATCTCCCTGTCCGTCAGTCTGTCAGTCCGTCAGTCAATCCGTCCGTGTATGGCTGCCAGACAGAGTGATTCATGATGGTGGTGGCCGTTGGCCAGTAGGTCAACTCAATGTAATCTCTATGATGGTGACCTGGTAAGCCACGAGGGGAGACGTCCAAAATCGACTGATGCTACATAGCGTCACACGTCATTTAGAACATTGAATAGCTGCCCCAGTGTTTATGCTAGAACATTGAATAGCTGCCCCAGTGTTTATGCTAGAACATTGAATAGCTGCCCCAGTGTTTATGCTAGAACATTGAATAGCTGCCCCAGTGTTTATGCTAGAACATTGAATAGCTGCCCCAGTGTTTATGCTAGAACATTGAATAGCTGCCCCAGTGTTTATGCTAGAACATTGAATAGCTGCCCCAGTGTTTATGCTAGAACATTGAATAGCTGCCCCAGTGTTTATGCTAGAACATTGAATAGCTGCCCCAGTGTTTATGCTAGAACATTGAATAGCTGCCCCAGTGTTTATGCTTAGAGACTGACCTTTTCTTGTCGTGGCTTCAGCTCAAGCCCCCTTTTCCACAGATATGAAGTTTGTGTCCTATTCCATGACATGGGAAATCGGCCATCTGAAAGCAGCCTTTTTCTACACGTGAGAGGACCCGGACAAGAACATTGTGATGAAATTGTCTCTAAAAACCTTAACCGTTTAAGCTAAAAACAAATAAGTCAAATCAAATCCATGTTTATTTGTCACTTGCGCCGAATACAACAGGTGAATGCTTACTTTACAACGGCCTCGCTACTTTTACAGCCTCTCTACTGTATATAGCCTCTCTACTGTATATAGCCTCTCTACTGTATATAGCCTCTCTACTGTATATAGCCTCTCTACTGTATATAGCCTCGCTACTTTTACAGCCTCTCTACTGTATATAGCCTCTCTACTGTATATAGCCTCGCTACTTTTACAGCCTCTCTACTGTATATAGCCTCTCTACTGTATATAGCCTCTCTACTGTATATAATCTCTCTACTGTATATAGCCCCTCTACTGTATATAGCCTCTCTACTGTATATAGCCTCTCTACTGTATATAGCCCCTCTACTGTATATAGCCTCTCTACTGTATATAATCTCTCTACTGTATATAGCCCCTCTACTGTATATAGCCTCTCTACTGTATATAGCCTCTCTACTGTATATAGCCTCTCTACTGTTTATAGCCTCTTATTGTATATAACCTCTCTACTGTATATAGCCTCTCTACTGTATATAATCTCTCAAATGTTATAGCCTCTCTACTGTATATAGCCTCTACTGTATATAGTCTACTGTATATAGCCTCTCTACTGTATATAGTCTCTCTACTGTATATAGCCTCTCTACTGTATATAGCCTCTCTACTGTATATAATCTCTCAACTGTTATAGCCTCTCTACTGTATATAATCTCTCTACTGTTATAGCCTCTCTACTGTATATAGCCTCTCTACTGTTATAGCCTCTCTACTGTATATAGCCTCTCTACTGTATATAGCCTCTGTACTGTATATAGCCTCTACTATATATAGCCTCTCTACTGTTATAGTCTCTCTACTGTATATAGCCTATCTACTGTATATAGCCTCTCTACTGTATATAGCCTCTCTACTGTATATAATCTCTCTACTGTATATAGCCTCTCTACTGTATATAGCCTCTCTACTGTATATAATCTCTCTACTGTATATAGCCTCTCTACTGTATATAGCCTCTCTACTGTATATAGCCTCTCTACTGTATATAATCTCTCTACTGTATATAGCCTCTCTACTGTATATAGCCTCTCTACTGTATATAGCCTCTCTACTGTATATAATCTCTCTACTGTTATAGTCTCTCTACTGTATATAGCCTCTCTACTGTATATAGCCTCTCTACTGTATATAGCCTCTCTACTGTATATAGCCTCTACTATATATAGCCTCTCTACTGTATATAGCCTCACTACTGTATATAGCCTCTCTACTATATATAATCTCTCTACTGTATATAGCCTCTCTACTGTATATAGCCTCTCTACTGTATATAATCTCTCTACTGTATATAGCCTCTCTACTGTATATAATCTCTCTACTGTATATAGCCTCTCTACTGTATATAGCCTCTCTACTGTATATAGCCTCTCTACTGTATATAGCCTCTCTACTGTATATAATCTCTCTACTGTATATAATCTCTCTACTGTATATAGCCTCTCTACTGTATATAGCCTCTCTACTGTATATAGCCTCTCTACTGTATATAATCTCTCTACTGTATATAGCCTCTCTACTGTATATAATCTCTCTACTGTAAGACTGGGTCTTATTGCCCCCATGTGTGTGACTTCAAAACCTTATTCCTTATGATTTAGTTTTGACTGTTTTGCCATGTGCAAATGTGTTATTCAATGCCTTTCTATGAGCTATAACAGAAAAATTCAATGTTTCATCAAATACCCTGTAATTGTTTTAGATATTTTTTTAATTTACCTACAGGGGTTCTAAAATTAACAATCAAATAGCTAAATTATCCTTGGTATGATCATCTTAAAACAAGTCCAAACGTTATCTTTAGTGGATATCGTGATCCAAAGGCTTAGGCCTACCGGGGTCAAACCTAACAGGATTATGTGTGGCTTCAGCCCCTCTGTCGGGTGAGGTGTCACACACTACAAACTTGCAGATATATCCAAGGCTGTCCAAGCATGTAAGAAGCTTGTCAGCTTGTCTCCTTGTAACATGCAATTCTGTTCTGTCCTGAACAATAATGAGAGAGTGGTTCTGATTGGAACGTTGAAAGGAACATCAGAGGCAGTAGTGGTCCCTGAGGTCACTCTCTGTGTTTAGATATTGACAGTAGTGGTCCCTGAAGTCACTCTCTGTGTTTTGATATTGACAGTAGTGGTCCCTGAAGTCACTCTGTGTGTTTAGATATTGACAGTAGTGGTCCCTGAAGTCACTCTCTGTGTTTTGATATTGACAGTAGTGGTCCCTGAAGTCACTCTCTTTGCTTTGATATTGACAGTATTGACCCCTGAGGTCACTCTATGTGTTTAGATATTGACAGTAGTGGCCCCTGAGGTCAGCCTCACAGGCAGCAACTGGTTAAGCTAGCAGCTAAATTAGCCTGGCCTCACAGGCTGCATCTGGTTAAGCTAGCAGTTAAATTAGCCTGGCCTCACAGGCTGCATCTGGTTAAGCTAGCAGTTAAATTAGCCTGGCCTCACAGGCTGCATCTGGTTAAGCTAGCAGTTAAATTTGCCCAGCTTCACAGGCTGCATCTGGTTAAGCTAGCAGCTAAATTGTGCTAAATTGTCATGATGGAATACGTCGAGGTTGCAATTGTTAGTGAAATGATACGTGGTGCCACAATATAACAATATCATGTCATTTGTCATAATCACTATCATAAAATGGCATGTGTTACCGGCCTCAGTCTGTAGCTGAGCCAGTTTACCAGCTCGTCAGCACAATTCTACACAAAACAAATAACATGTTAAACGCAGAAATCCCTACCAACTGGATTCTTCATCAAATCAACACAGTCTGTTGGAGAATCGTTCCTCATTAAGTTGGTTGAGAGAACGCCAAGAGGGTGCAAAGCTGTCATCAAGGCAAAGGGTGGCTAATTTGAAGAATCTCAAAATATAAAATATATTTGGATTTGTTTAACACTTTTGTGGTTACTACATGATTCCATATGTGTTATTTCATAGTTTTGATGTCTTCGCTATTATTCCACAATGTAGAAAATAGTGCTAATAAAGACAAACCCTTGAATGAGTAGGTGTGTCCAAACTTTTGACTGGGTCTGTATATCCCAGAATAAACTAAGAGAATATACATCGGGTAAGACCCTTGCTTCTGGATGTATGTTGTCAGAATGGCTGCGAGACAGAGAGACTGTTGCTGTACTCCGAGGTAAGAGCCTTGCTTCTGGATGTATGTTGGCAGAATGGCTGCGAGACAGAGAGACTGTTGCTGTACTACGAGGTAAGACCCAAGCTTCCAGAACCCCTGAAGACTCCCAGTATTCAGTCAGGAAGCTTGAAGAAGAAGATGTGTCACCATCCGAGTCCAACTCCCAGCATGCAGTGGCCTGATCGGAAGATGACAATAATTGCATTATCTATCTTTCATCACCAACGTTAAGACCAGTGTGTCTGTATGCGGATGACTCAACACTATACACGTCAGCGACTACAGTGACTGAAATGACTCAACACTATACACGTCAGCGGCCACAGTGACTGAAATGACTCAACACTATACACGTCAGCGGCCACAGTGACTGAAATGACTGCAACACTCAACAAAGAGCTGAGGTTAGTTTCCGAACGGGTGGCAAGGAATAAGTTAGTCCTAAATATTTATAAAACTAAAAGCATTTTATTTGGGACAAATCATTCACTAAATCCTTAACCTCAACTACGTATTGTAATCAATCATGTGGAAATTGAGCAGTTGAGGTGACTAAACTGCTTGGAGTAACCCTGGATTGTAACCTGTCATGGTCATAACATATTGATACAACAGTAGTTAAGATGGGGAGAATCTGTCCATAACAAAGCGATGCTCTACCTTCTTAACACTATCAGCAAGTCCTCCAGGTCCTAGTTTTGTTGCACCTTGACTACTGTTCAGTAGTGTGGTCAGGTGCCACAAAGAGGGACAAATTGCATTTGGTTCAGAACAGGGCAGCACCACTGGCCCTTGGATGAACACAGAGAGCTAACATTAATAATATGCATGTCAATCTCTCCTGGCTCAAAGTGGAAGAGAGAATGACTTCATCACTAATTGTTTTTGTAAGAGGTGTTGACATGTTGAATGCACTGAGTTGTCTGTTTAAACTACTAGCACACAGCTCAGACACCCATACATACCCCACAAGACATGTCACCAGAGGTCTCTTCACAGTCCCCACATCCAGAACAGACTATGGGAGGCACACACTACTACATAGAACCATGACTACATGGAACTCTATTCCACAGTACTACATAAAGCCATGACTACATGGAACTCTTCCACAGTACTACATAGAGCCATGACTACATGGAACTCTATTCCACAGTACTACATAAAGCCATGACTACATGGAACTCTATTCCACAGTACTACATAGAGCCATGACTACATGGAACTCTATTCCACAGTACTGCATAGAGCCATGACTACATGGAACTCTATTCCACAGTACTACATAGAGCCATGACTACATGGAACTCTATTCCACATCAGGTAACTGATGCAGCAGTAGAATCAGATTTTAAAAGAAGGTAAAAATACACCTGATGGAACAGCGGGGACTGTGATGAGACCCACAAAGGTACAGACACATGCACACGCACACATTGTGATATTGTTGTATGGTGGTATTGAACATGTTGTGTATATATGTGATGGTGTAGAGATGTTATAGGATGTGTTGTTTTATCTTTTTCTCATTCAGTACAAACAGTTCACTGTTTAAAACTTCTTGGAGCACCAATCCCTTTAGCGGGATCATTTTAGTCAACATCCGTTGAATTGCAGAGCGCTAAATTCATATTAAATTACTAAAAATATTACATTTTCAAGAAATCACAAGTGCAATATACCAAAACACAGCATAGCTTGTTGTTATTCCACCTGGCGTGTCAGATTTCAAAAAAGCTTTACAGCGAACGCAAACCAAGTGTTTATGTGAGGACAGCTCTCTCAACAGACAAAACATTACAAACACCTAGCAAAGTTGATTGGACACGAAGGTCAGAAAGCAATAAAATTAATCGCTTACCTTTGATGCTCTTCATATTTTTGCACTCACGAGACTCTCAGTTACACAATAAATGTTTGTTTTGTTCCATAAAGATTCTCTTTATATCCAAAAACCTCCATTTGGTTGGGGCGTTTTGTTTAGTAAACCACAGGCTCGTGCAGGTCATGACAAGCAGACGTAAATTCCAAATAGTAATATAATAATAATATAATATAATAATAATATAATAATAATAATAATAATATAATAATAATATATGCCATTTAGCAGACGCTTTTATCCAAAGCGACTTACAGTCATTTTACATTCTACATAATCAATACCTCAGGTTGTTTTCCGTCAATCCTCAGGTTGTTTTTCCAATATATAATCAATAATATTTCAACTGGAAGGTAGCTTTTTCAATAGGAGAGAGAGAGAAAAGGTCTGCTCCAAGCTGCTCGCGCAAAACTCTGGGGACACCCAGCTATCCATTGACGCAATGTGATCATTCTCGATAATTTTTCAGAATAAAAGCCTGAAACTATGTCTAAAGACTGTTCACACCATGTGGAAGCCATAGGAAAATTAATCTGGTTGATATCCCTTTAAATGGAGGGAAGGCATGCAATGGAACAGAGAGCTTTCAGAATAACAGCACTTCCTGGTTGGATTTTCCTCGGGTTTTCGCCTGTAATATCAGTTCTGTTATACTCACAGATGATATTTTGACAGTTTTGGAGTGTTTTCTATCCTAATCTGCCATTATATGCATATTCTAGTTTCTGGGCCTGAGAAATAGGCAGTTTCATTTGGGCACGTTTTTCATCCAAACATCAAAATACTGCCTGTCTCAAGAAGCCTCAGTTCATTCTGTCATGCAGGTGAATGAGGACCCAAAAGCGACTTGGCGAAAACAGAGTATTTAATCCAGTAATAAACTTTACAAAACAAAAAGCATAATACTACTCGTAAAGACGAGAACAGACTGGAGACTTGATCGAGAACTGCAGGTTGCCTCGGGAAGGCACTTGAACCTAGCAGACTCAGACACCTGCTCACCACGCAGCATCTGAGGGAAACACGACACGACAGGGCAAAACATAGACACAGCACGGTGAATTATAGATGAGGATCCGACAGGGCAGGTACGGAAAACAAGGAGAGAAATAGGGACTCTAATCAGGGAAAAGGATCGGGAACAGGTGTGGGAAGACTAAATGATGATTAGGGGAATAGGAACAGCTGGGAGCAGGAACGGAACGATAGAGAGAAGAGAGAGCGAGAGAGTGAGAGAGGGAGGGGGAGAGAGAGGGATAAAAAGAGGGAAAGAACCTAATAAGACCAGCAGAGGGAAACGAATAGAAGGGGAAGCACAGGGACAAGACATGATAATTAATGACAAAACATGACACATTCAGTACAAACACAGTTTGCTGTTTCATCTTTATCTCATTCAGTACAAACATAGTTCCCTGTTTTATCTGTTGCCAAGGCAACAGCTAATGGGGATCCATAATAAATACAAATACAAAGCCATGTTGCTGAACAAACCCTTTTGTGCATTGATATGGAAATTCACATACAAATATTCAGTTGGTAAGCACGGACTGTACTACCTCTAGGGTCCTGTGGTGAAAGACTGCTGTGCAACGTGTCGGACAACAGCTGTCTCCCAGGTCTGTATTCACAGTGTCTTCAGAGTAGGACTAGTGATCCAAGACCCTTGTCAATGTAATGATTCGTTGTGATCTAAAAGACTAAACTGATCCTAAAATCAGTGCTCCTACCGGGTTGCTTTGTGAATACAGGCCCTGGTCTGTCTGCATGCTGCCCTGGTCTGTCTGCATGCTGCCCTGGTCTGTCTGCATGCTGCCCTGGTCTGTCTGCATGCTGCCCTGGTCTGTCTGCAGACCACAGAGGTCAAGGGGGAGTTTACCTGCTGGTGGTGAAGGAGACCAGACTACAGAGGTAAAGAGGGAGTTTACCTGCTGGTGGTGAGGGAGACCAGACTACAGAGGTAAAGAGGGAGTTTACCTGCTGGTGGTGAAGGAGACCAGACTACAGAGGTAAAGAGGGAGTTTACCTGCTGGTGGGGAAGGAGACCAGACTACAGAGGCAAAGAGGGAGTTTACCTGCTGGTGGTGAAGGAGACCAGACTACAGAGGTAAAGAGGGAGTTTACCTGCTGGTGGTGAAGGAGACCAGACTACAGAGGGAGTTTACCTGCTGGTGGTGAAGGAGACCAGACTACAGAGGCAAAGAGGGAGTTTACCTGCTGGTGGTGAAGGAGACCAGACTACAGAGGGAGTTTACCTGCTGGTGGTGAAGGAGACCAGACTACAGAGGGAGTTTACCTGCTGGTGGTGAAGGAGACCAGACTACAGAGGGAGTTTACCTGCTGGTGGTGAAGGAGACCAGACTACAGAGGGAGTTTACCTGCTGGTGGTGAAGGAGACCAGACTACAGAGGGAGTTTACCTGCTGGTGGTGAAGGAGACCAGACTACAGAGGCAAAGAGGGAGTTTACCTGCTGGTGGTGAAGGAGACCAAACTACAGAGGCAAAGAGGGAGTTTACCTGCTGGTGGTGAAGGAGACCAGACTACAGAGGGAGTTTACCTGCTGGTGGTGAAGGAGACCAGACTACAGAGGGAGTTTACCTGCTGGTGGTGAAGGAGATCAGACTACAGAGGGAGTTTACCTGCTGGTGGTGAAGGAGACCAGACTACAGAGGCAAAGAGGGAGTTTACCTGCTGGTGGTGAAGGAGACCAGACTACAGAGGCAAAGAGGGAGTTTACCTGCTGGTGGTGAAGGAGACCAGACTACAGAGGCAAAGAGGGAGTTTACCTGCTGGTGGTGAAGGAGACCAGACTACAGAGGCAAAGAGGGAGTTTACCTGCTGGTGGTGAAGGAGACCAGACTACAGAGGGAGTTTACCTGCTGGTGATGAAGGAGACCAGACTACAGAGGCAAAGAGGGAGTTTACCTGCTGGTGGTGAAGGAGACCAGACTACAGAGGGAGTTTACCTGCTGGTGGTGAAGGAGATCAGACTACAGAGGTAAAGATGGAGTTTACCTGCTGGTGTTGAAGGAGACCAGACTACAGAGGCAAAGAGGGAGTTTACCTGCTGGTGGTGAAGGAGACCAGACTACAGAGGCAAAGAGGGAGTTTACCTGCTGGTGTTGAAGGAGACCAGACTACAGAGGCAAAAAGGGAGTTTACCTGCTGGTGGTGAAGGAGACCAGACTACAGAGGCAAAGAGGGAGTTTACCTGCTGGTGGTGAAGGAGACCAGACTACAGAGGCAAAGAGGGAGTTTACCTGCTGGTGGTGAAGGAGACCAGACTACAGAGGCAAAGAGGGAGTTTACCTGCTGGTGGTGAAGGAGACCAGACTACAGAGGCAAAGAGGAGTTTACCTGCTGGTGGTGAAGGAGACCAGACTACAGAGGCAAAGAGGGAGTTTACCTGCTGGTGGTGAAGGAGACCAGACTACAGAGGCAAAGAGGGAGTTTACCTGCTGGTGGTGAAGGAGACCAGACTACAGAGGGAGTTTACCTGCTGGTGGTGAAGGAGACCAGACTACAGAGGTAAAGAGGGAGTTTACCTGCTGGTGGTGAAGGAGACCAGACTACAGAGGGAGTTTACCTGCTGGTGGTGAAGGAGACCAGACTACAGAGGGAGTTTACCTGCTGGTGGTGAAGGAGACCAGACTACAGAGGGAGTTTACCTGCTGGTGGTGAAGGAGACCAGACTACAGAGGAGTTTACCTGCTGGTGGTGAAGGAGACCAGACTACAGAGGGAGTTTACCTGCTGGTGGTGAAGGAGACCAGACTACAGAGGGAGTTTACCTGCTGGTGGTGAAGGAGACCAGACTACAGAGGGAGTTTACCTGCTGGTGGTGAAGGAGACCAGACTACAGAGGCAAAGAGGGAGTTTACCTGCTGGTGGTGAAGGAGACCAGACTACAGAGGCAAAGAGGAGTTTACCTGCTGGTGGTGAAGGAGACCAGACTACAGAGGCAAAGAGGAGTTTACCTGCTGGTGGTGAAGGAGACCAGACTACAGAGGCAAAGAGGGAGTTTACCTGCTGGTGGTGAAGGAGACCAGACTACAGAGGCAAAGAGGAGTTTACCTGCTGGTGGTGAAGGAGACCAGACTACAGAGGGAGTTTACCTGCTGGTGGTGAAGGAGACCAGACTACAGAGGTAAAGAGGAGTTTACCTGCTGGTGGTGAAGGAGACCAGACTACAGAGGGAGTTTACCTGCTGGTGGTGAAGGAGACCAGACTACAGAGGGAGTTTACCTGCTGGTGGTGAAGGAGACCAGACTACAGAGGGAGTTTACCTGCTGGTGGTGAAGGAGACCAGACTACAGAGGGAGTTTACCTGCTGGTGGTGAAGGAGACCAGACTACAGAGGGAGTTTACCTGCTGGTGGTGAAGGAGACCAGACTACAGAGGGAGTTTACCTGCTGGTGGTGAAGGAGACCAGACTACAGAGGCAAAGAGGGAGTTTACCTGCTGGTGGTGAAGGAGACCAGACTACAGAGGGAGTTTACCTGCTGGTGGTGATGGAGACCAAACTACAGAGATAAAGAGGGAGTTTACCTGCTGGTGGTGAAGGAGACCAGACTACAGAGGGAGTTTACCTGCTGGTGGTGAAGGAGACCAGACCACAGAGGGAGTTTACCTGCTGGTGGTGAAGGAGACCAGACTACAGAGGGAGTTTACCTGCTGGTGGTGAAGGTGACCAGACTACAGAGGGAGTTTACCTGCTGGTGGTGAAGGAGACCAGACTACAGAGGGAGTTTACCTGCTGGTGGTGAAGGAGACCAGACTACAGAGGGAGTTTACCTGCTGGTGGTGAAGGAGACCAGACTACAGAGGGAGTTTACCTGCTGGTGGTGAAGGAGACCAGACTACAGAGGGAGTTTACCTGCTGGTGGTGAAGGAGACCAGACTACAGAGGTAAAGAGGGAGTTTACCTGCTGGTGGTGAAGGAGACCAGACTACAGAGGTAGTTTACCTGCTGGTGGGGAAGGAGACCAGACTACAGAGGCAAAGAGGGAGTTTACCTGCTGGTGGTGAAGGAGACCAGACTACAGAGGCAAAGAGGGAGTTTACCTGCTGGTGGTGAAGGAGACCAGACTACAGAGGCAAAGAGGGAGTTTACCTGCTGGTGGTGAAGGAGACCAGACTACAGAGGGAGTTTACCTGCTGGTGGTGAAGGAGACCAGACTACAGAGGTAAAGAGGGAGTTTACCTGCTGGTGGGGAAGGAGACCAGACTACAGAGGGAGTTTACCTGCTGGTGGTGAAGGAGACCAGACTACAGAGGCAAAGAGGGAGTTTACCTGCTGGTGGTGAAGGAGACCAGACTACAGAGGGAGTTTACCTGCTGGTGGTGAAGGAGACCAGACTACAGAGGGAGTTTACCTGCTGGTGGGGAAGGAGACCAGACTACAGAGGTAAAGAGGGAGTTTACCTGCTGGTGGTGAAGGAGACCAGACTACAGAGGTAAAGAGGGAGTTTACCTGCTGGTGGTGAAGGAGACCAGACTACAGAGGGAGTTTACCTGCTGGTGGTGAAGGAGACCAGACTACAGAGGCAAAGAGGGAGTTTACCTGCTGGTGGTGAAGGAGACCAGACTACAGAGGGAGTTTACCTGCTGGTGGTGAAGGAGACCAGACTACAGAGGGAGTTTACCTGCTGGTGGTGAAGGAGACCAGACTACAGAGGGAGTTTACCTGCTGGTGGGGAAGGAGACCAGACTACAGAGGTAGTTTACCTGCTGGTGGTGAAGGAGACCAGACTACAGAGGGAGTTTACCTGCTGGTGGTGAAGGAGACCAGACTACAGAGGGAGTTTACCTGCTGGTGGTGAAGGAGACCAGACTACAGAGGGAGTTTACCTGCTGGTGGTGAAGGAGACCAGACTACAGAGGGAGTTTACCTGCTGGTGGTGAAGGAGACCAGACTACAGAGGGAGTTTACCTGCTGGTGGTGAAGGAGACCAGACTACAGAGGCAAAGAGGGAGTTTACCTGCTGGTGGTGAAGGAGACCAGACTACAGAGGGAGTTTACCTGCTGGTGATGAAGGAGACCAGACTACAGAGGCAAAGAGGGAGTTTACCTGCTGGTGGTGAAGGAGACCAGACTACAGAGGGAGTTTACCTGCTGGTGGTGAAGGAGACCAGACTACAGAGGGAGTTTACCTGCTGGTGGTGAAGGAGACCAGACTACAGAGGGAGTTTACCTGCTGGTGGTGAAGGAGACCAGACTACAGAGGGAGTTTACCTGCTGGTGGTGAAGGAGACCAGACTACAGAGGGAGTTTACCTGCTGGTGGGGAAGGAGACCAGACTACAGAGGTAGTTTACCTGCTGGTGGTGAAGGAGACCAGACTACAGAGGGAGTTTACCTGCTGGTGGTGAAGGAGACCAGACTACAGAGGGAGTTTACCTGCTGGTGGTGAAGGAGACCAGACTACAGAGGGAGTTTACCTGCTGGTGGTGAAGGAGACCAGACTACAGAGGGAGTTTACCTGCTGGTGGTGAAGGAGACCAGACTACAGAGGGAGTTTACCTGCTGGTGGTGAAGGAGACCAGACTACAGAGGCAAAGAGGGAGTTTACCTGCTGGTGGTGAAGGAGACCAGACTACAGAGGGAGTTTACCTGCTGGTGATGAAGGAGACCAGACTACAGAGGCAAAGAGAGAGTTTACCTGCTGGTGGTGAAGGAGACCAGACTACAGAGGGAGTTTACCTGCTGGTGGTGAAGGAGACCAGACTACAGAGGGAGTTTACCTGCTGGTGGTGAAGGAGACCAGACTACAGAGGGAGTTTACCTGCTGGTGGTGAAGGAGACCAGACTACAGAGGGAGTTTACCTGCTGGTGGTGAAGGAGACCAGACTACAGAGGGAGTTTACCTGCTGGTGGTGAAGGAGACCAGACTACAGAGGGAGTTTACCTGCTGGTGGGGAAGGAGACCAGACTACAGAGGTAAAGAGGGAGTTTACCTGCTGGTGGTGAAGGAGACCAGACTACAGAGGTAAAGAGGGAGTTTACCTGCTGGTGGTGAAGGAGACCAGACTACAGAGGGAGTTTACCTGCTGGTGGTGAAGGAGACCAGACTACAGAGGCAAAGAGGGAGTTTACCTGCTGGTGGTGAAGGAGACCAGACTACAGAGGGAGTTTACCTGCTGGTGGTGAAGGAGACCAGACTACAGAGGGAGTTTACCTGCTGGTGGTGAAGGAGACCAGACTACAGAGGGAGTTTACCTGCTGGTGGGGAAGGAGACCAGACTACAGAGGTAGTTTACCTGCTGGTGGTGAAGGAGACCAGACTACAGAGGGAGTTTACCTGCTGGTGGTGAAGGAGACCAGACTACAGAGGGAGTTTACCTGCTGGTGGTGAAGGAGACCAGACTACAGAGGGAGTTTACCTGCTGGTGGTGAAGGAGACCAGACTACAGAGGGAGTTTACCTGCTGGTGGTGAAGGAGACCAGACTACAGAGGAGTTTACCTGCTGGTGGTGAAGGAGACCAGACTACAGAGGCAAAGAGGAGATTACTCTGTTAGAGGAGGCTGTTTGATAAACAGAGTCCAGCTGGTGGTGAAGGAGACCAGACTACAGAGGGAGTTTACCTGCTGGTGATGAAGGAGACCAGACTACAGAGGCAAAGAGGGAGTTTACCTGCTGGTGGTGAAGGAGACCAGACTACAGAGGGAGTTTACCTGCTGGTGGTGAAGGAGACCAGACTACAGAGGGAGTTTACCTGCTGGTGGTGAAGGAGACCAGACTACAGAGGGAGTTTACCTGCTGGTGGTGAAGGAGACCAGACTACAGAGGGAGTTTACCTGCTGGTGGTGAAGGAGACCAGACTACAGAGGGAGTTTACCTGCTGGTGGGGAAGGAGACCAGACTACAGAGTCCAGTTTACCTGCTGGTGGTGAAGGAGACCAGACTACAGAGGGAGTTTACCTGCTGGTGGTGAAGAGACCAGACTACAGAGGGAGTTTACCTGCTGGTGGTGAAGGAGACAAGACTACAGAGGGAGTTTACCTGCTGGTGGTGAAGGAGACCAGACTACAGAGGGAGTTTAAAGAGGAGGCTGCAGAAGAGTCCACCTGCTGGTGGTGAAGGAGACCAGACTACAGAGGGAGTTTACCTGCTGGTGGTGAAGGAGACCAGACTACAGAGGCAAAGAGGGAGTTTACCTGCTGGTGGTGAAGGAGACCAGACTACAGAGGGAGTTTACCTGCTGGTGATGAAGGAGACCAGACTACAGAGGCAAAGAGAGAGTTTACCTGCTGGTGGTGAAGGAGACCAGACTACAGAGGGAGTTTACCTGCTGGTGGTGAAGGAGACCAGACTACAGAGGGAGTTTACCTGCTGGTGGTGAAGGAGACCAGACTACAGAGGGAGTTTACCTGCTGGTGGTGAAGGAGACCAGACTACAGAGGGAGTTTACCTGCTGGTGGTGAAGGAGACCAGACTACAGAGGGAGTTTACCTGCTGGTGGTGAAGGAGACCAGACTACAGAGGCAAAGAGGGAGTTTACCCAAAAGGGCTTTGTAGGTATATGTGAGATCCATATATATATAAGTGAGATCCAACCTACCATTTGGTACAATGTGCAGTGAGTGACTTGGCATTTGTAATAAAGGGCAAGGATGCATGATAAACAGAGTCCAGTCTCTGTCAGACAGAGGAGGCTGCATGATAAACAGAGTCCAGTCTCTGTAAGACAGAGGAGGATGCATGATAAACAGAGTCCAGTCTCTGTAAGACAGAGGAGGCTGTATGATAAACAGAGGAGGCTGTATGATAAACAGAGGAGGCTGTATGATAAACAGAGGAGGCTGTATGATAAACAGAGGAGGCTGTATGATAAACAGAGTCCAGTCTCTGTCAGACAGAGGAGCCTGCATGATAAACAGAGTCCAGTCTCTGTTAGACAGAGGAGGCTGCATGATAAACAGAGTCCAGTCTCTGTTAGACAGAGGAGGCTGCATGATAAACAGAGTCCAGTCTCTGTTAGACAGAGGAGGCTGCATGATAAACAGAGTCCAGTCTCTGTAAGACAGAGGAGGCTGCATGATAAACAGAGTCCAGTCTCTGTAAGACAGAGGAGGCTGCATGATAAACAGAGTCCAGTCTCTGTAAGACAGAGGAGGCTGCATGATAAACAGAGTCCAGTCTCTGTTAGACAGAGGAGGCTGCATGATAAACAGAGTCCAGTCTCTGTTAGACAGAGGAGGCTGCATGATAAACAGAGTCCAGTTTCTGTAAGACAGAGGAGGCTGCATGATAAACAGAGTCCAGTCTCTGTTAGACAGAGGAGGCTGCATGATAAACAGAGTCCAGTCTCTGTTAGACAGAGGAGGCTGCATGATAAACAGAGTCCAGTCTCTGTTAGACAGAGGAGGCTGCATGATAAACAGAGTCCAGTCTCTGTTAGACAGAGGAGGCTGCATGATAAACAGAGTCCAGTCTCTGTAAGACAGAGGAGGCTGCATGATAAACAGAGTCCAGTCTCTGTTAGACAGAGGAGGCTGCATGATAGACAGAGTCCAGTCTCTGTTAGACAGAGGAGGCTGCATGATAAACAGAGTCCAGTCTCTGTTAGACAGAGGAGGCTACATGATAAACAGAGTCCAGTCTCTGTTAGAGGAGGCTGTTTGATAAACAGAGTCCAGTCTCTGTCAGACAGAGGAGGCTGCATGATAAACCGAGTCCAGTCTCTGTTAGACAGAGGAGGCTGCATGATAAACAGAGTCCAGTCTCTGTTAGACAGAGGAGGCTACATGATAAACAGAGTCCAGTCTCTGTTAGAGGAGGCTGTTTGATAAACAGAGTCCAGTCTCTGTTAGACAGAGGACGCTGCATTATAAACAGAGGAGGCTGCATGATAAACAGAGTCCAGTCTCTGTCAGACAGAGGAGGCTACATGATAAACAGAGTCCAGTCTCTGTTAGAGGAGGCTGTTTGATAAACAGAGTCCAGACTCTGTCAGACAGAGGAGGCTGCATGATAAACAGAGTCCAGTCTCTGTTAGACAGAGGAGGCTGCATGATAAACAGAGTCCAGTATCTGTCAGACAGAGGCTGCATGATAAACAGAGTCTCTGTAAGACAGAGGAGGCTGCATGATAAACAGAGTCCAGTCTCTGTAAGACAGAGGAGGCTGCATGATAAACAGAGTCCAGTCTCTGTCAGACAGAGGAGGCTGCATGATAAACAGTCTCTGTAAGACAGAGGAGGCTGCATGGTAAACAGAGGATGCTGTATGATAAACAGAGGAGGCTGTATGATAAACAGAGTCCAGTCTCTGTCAGACAGAGGAGCCTGCATGATAAACAGAGTCCAGTCTCTGTTAGACAGAGGAGGCTGCATGATAAACAGAGTCCAGTCTCTGTCAGACAGAGGAGGCTGCATGATAAACAGTCTCTGTAAGACAGAGGAGGCTGCATGGTAAACAGAGGATGCTGTATGATAAACAGAGGAGGCTGTATGATAAACAGAGTCCAGTCTCTGTTAGAGGAGGCTGTTTGATAAACAGAGTCCAGTCTCTGTCAGACAGAGGAGGCTGCATGATAAACAGAGTCCAGTCTCTGTTAGACAGAGGAGGCTGCATGATAAACAGAGTCCAGTCTCTGTTAGAGGAGGCTGTTTGATAAACAGAGTCCAGTCTCTGTTAGACAGAGGACGCTGCATTATAAACAGAGGAGGCTGCATGATAAACAGAGTCCAGTCTCTGTCAGACAGAGGAGGCTACATGATAAACAGAGTCCAGTCTCTGTTAGAGGAGGCTGTTTGATAAACAGAGTCCAGTCTCTGTCAGACAGAGGAGGCTGCATGATAAACAGAGTCCAGTCTCTGTTAGACAGAGGAGGCTGCATGATAAACAGAGGATGCTGTATGATAAACAGAGGAGGCTGTATGATAAACAGAGGAGGCTGTATGATAAACAGAGTCCAGTCTCTGTCAGACAGAGGAGCCTGCATGATAAACAGAGTCCAGTCTCTGTCAGACAGAGGAGGCTGCATGATAAACAGAGTCCAGTCTCTGTCAGACAGAGGAGGCTGCATGATAAACAGAGTCCAGTCTGTAAGACAGAGGAGGCTGCATGGTAAACAGAGGATGCTGTATGATAAACAGAGGAGGCTGTATGATAAACAGAGTCCAGTCTCTGTTAGAGGAGGCTGTTTGATAAACAGAGTCCAGTCTCTGTCAGACAGAGGCTGCATGATAAACAGAGTCCAGTCTCTGTAAGACAGAGGAGGCTGCATGATAAACAGAGTCCAGTCTCTGTCAGACAGAGGAGGCTGCATGATAAACAGTCTCTGTAAGACAGAGGAGGCTGCATGGTAAACAGAGGATGCTGTATGATAAACAGAGGAGGCTGTATGATAAACAGAGGAGGCTGTATGATAAACAGAGTCCAGTCTCTGTCAGACAGAGGAGCCTGCATGATAAACAGAGTCCAGTCTCTGTTAGACAGAGGAGGCTGCATGATAAACAGTCTCTGTAAGACAGAGGAGGCTGCATGGTAAACAGAGGATGCTGTATGATAAACAGAGGAGGCTGTATGATAAACAGAGTCCAGTCTCTGTTAGAGGAGGCTGTTTGATAAACAGAGTCCAGTCTCTGTCAGACAGAGGCTGCATGATAAACAGAGTCCAGTCTCTGTAAGACAGAGGAGGCTGCATGATAAACAGAGTCCAGTCTCTGTCAGACAGAGGAGGCTGCATGATAAACAGTCTCTGTAAGACAGAGGAGGCTGCATGGTAAACAGAGGATGCTGTATGATAAACAGAGGCGGCTGTATGATAAACAGAGGAGGCTGTATGATAAACAGAGTCCAGTCTCTGTCAGACAGAGGAGCCTGCATGATAAACAGAGTCCAGTCTCTGTTAGACAGAGGAGGCTGCATGATAAACAGAGTCCAGTCTCTGTAAGACAGAGGAGGCTGCATGGTAAACAGAGTGCTGTATGATAAACAGAGGAGGCTGTATGATAAACAGAGTCCAGTCTCTGTTAGAGGAGGCTGTTTGATAAACAGAGTCCAGTCTCTGTTAGAGGAGGCTGCATGATAAACAGAGTCCAGTCTCTGTTAGACAGAGGAGGCTGCATGATAAACAGAGTCCAGTCTCTGTTAGACAGGGAGGCTGTTTGATAAACAGAGTCCAGTCTCTGTTAGACAGAGGCTGCATGATAAACAGAGTCCAGTCTCTGTTAGACAGAGAGGCTGCATGATAAACAGAGTCCAGTCTCTGTTAGAGAGAGGCTGCATGATAAACAGAGTCCAGTCTCTGTTAGAGGAGGCTGTTTGATAAACAGAGTCCAGTCTCTGTTAGAGGAGGCTGTTTGATAAACAGAGTCCAGTCTCTGTAAGACAGAGGAGGCTGCATGATAAACAGAGTCCAGTCTCTGTTAGACAGAGGAGGCTGCATGATAAACAGAGTCCAGTCTCTGTTAGAGGAGGCTGTTTGATAAACAGAGTCCAGTCTCTGTTAGAGGAGGCTGTTTGATAAACAGAGTCCAGTCTCTGTTAGACAGAGGAGGCTGTATGATAAACAGAGTCCAGTCTCTGTTAGACAGAGGAGGCTGCATGATAAACAGAGTCCAGTCTCTGTTAGACAGAGAGGCTGCATGATAAACAGAGTCCAGTCTCTGTTAGACAGAGAGGCTGTATGATAAACAGAGTCCAGTCTCTGTTAGACAGAGGAGGCTGCATGATAAACAGAGTCCAGTCTCTGTTAGACAGAGGAGGCTGTATGATAAACAGAGTCCAGTCTCTGTTAGACAGAGGAGGCTGCATGATAAACAGAGTCCAGTCTCTGTTAGACAGAGGAGGCTGCATGATAAACAGAGTCCAGTCTCTGTTAGACAGAGGAGGCTGCATGATAAACAGAGTCCAGTCTCTGTTAGAGGAGGCTGTATGATAAACAGAGTCCAGTCTCTGTTAGACAGAGGAGGCTGCATGATAAACAGAGTCCAGTCTCTGTTAGACAGAGGAGGCTGCATGATAAACAGAGTCCAGTCTCTGTTAGACAGAGGAGGCTGCATGATAAACAGAGTCCAGTCTCTGTAAGACAGAGGAGGCTGCATGATAAACAGAGTCCAGTCTCTGTCTGATAAACAGAGTCCAGTCTCTGTCAGACAGAGGAGGCTGCATGATAAACAGAGTCCAGTCTCTGTCAGACAGAGGAGGCTGCATGATAAACAGAGTCCAGTCTCTGTCAGACAGAGGAGGCTGCATGATAAACAGAGTCCAGTCTCTGTCAGACAGAGGAGGCTGCATGATAAACAGAGTCCAGTCTCTGTCAGACAGAGGAGGCTGCATGATAAACAGAGTCCAGTCTCTGTAGAGACAGAGGAGGCTGCATGATAAACAGAGTCCAGTCTCTGTTAGACAGAGGAGGCTGCATGATAAACAGAGGAGGCTCTGTAGACAGATAAAAAGAGTCAGAGACAGAGGCTGTATGATAAACAGAGTCCAGTCTCTGTCAGACAGAGGAGGCTGCATGATAAACAGAGGAGGCTGTATGATAAACAGAGTCCAGTCTCTGTCAGACAGAGGAGGCTGCATGATAAACAGAGGAGGCTGTATGATAAACAGAGTCCAGTCTCTGTCAGACAGAGGAGGCTGTTTGATAAACAGAGTCCAGTCTCTGTCAGACAGAGGAGGCTGCATGATAAACAGAGGAGGCTGTATGATAAACAGAGTCCAGTCTCTGTCAGACAGAGGAGGCTGTTTGATAAACAGAGTCCAGTCTCTGTCAGACAGAGGAGGCTGCATGATAAACAGAGTGTATGATAAACAGAGTCAGTCTCTGTCAGACAGAGGAGGCTGTTTGATAAACAGAGTCCAGTCTCTGTTAGACAGAGGAGGCTGCATGATAAACAGAGTCCAGTCTCTGTTAGAGGAGGCTGTTTGATAAACAGAGTCCAGTCTCTGTAAGACAGAGGAGGCTGCATGATAAACAGAGTCCAGTCTCTGTAAGACAGAGGAGGCTGTTTGATAAACAGAGTCCAGTCTCTGTTAGACAGAGGAGGCTGTATGATAAACAGAGTCCAGTCTCTGTTAGAGGAGGCTGTTTGATAAACAGAGTCCAGTCTCTGTAAGACAGAGGAGGCTGCATGATAAACAGAGTCCAGTCTCTGTAAGACAGAGGAGGCTGCATGATAAACAGAGTCCAGTCTCTGTTAGACAGAGGAGGCTGCATGATAAACAGAGTCCAGTCTCTGTCAGACAGAGGCTGCATGATAAACAGAGTCCAGTCTCTGTAAGACAGAGGAGGCTGTATGATAAACAGAGTCCAGTCTCTGTAAGACAGAGGAGGCTGTATGATAAACAGAGTCCAGTCTCTGTCAGACAGAGGAGGCTGCATGATAAACAGAGTCCAGTCTCTGTAAGACAGAGGAGGCTGCATGATAAACAGAGTCCAGTCTCTGTGATAAACAGAGTCCAGTCTCTGTCAGACAGAGGAGGCTACATGATAAACAGAGTCCAGTCTCTGTAAGACAGAGGAGGCTGCATGATAAACAGAGTCCAGTCTCTGTCAGACAGAGGAGGCTGCATGATAAACAGAGTCCAGTCTCTGTCAGACAGAGGAGGCTACATGATAAACAGAGTCCAGTCTCTGTCAGACAGAGGAGGCTGCATGATAAACAGAGTCCAGTCTCTGTCAGACAGAGGAGGCTGCATGATAAACAGAGTCCAGTCTCTGTCAGACAGAGGAGGCTGCATGATAAACAGAGTCCAGTCTCTGTCAGACAGAGGAGGCTGCATGATAAACAGAGTCCAGTCTCTGTCAGACAGAGGAGGCTGCATGATAAACAGAGTCCAGTCTCTGTCAGACAGAGGAGGCTGCATGATAAACAGAGTCCAGTCTCTGTCAGACAGAGGAGGCTGCATGATAAACAGAGTCCAGTCTCTGTCAGACAGAGGAGGCTGCATGATAAACAGAGTCCAGTCTCTGTCAGACAGAGGAGGCTGCATGATAAACAGAGTCCAGTCTCTGTCAGACAGAGGAGGCTGCATGATAAACAGAGTCCAGTCTCTGTCAGACAGAGGAGGCTGCATGATAAACAGAGTCCAGTCTCTGTCAGACAGAGGAGGCTGCATGATAAACAGAGTCCAGTCTCTGTTAGACAGATGATAAACAGAGGTCTCTGTTATGATAAACAGAGTCCAGTCTCTGTTAGACAGAGGAGGCTGCATGATAAACAGAGTCCAGTCTCTGTTAGACAGAGGAGGCTGCATGATAAACAGAGTCCAGTCTCTGTTAGACAGAGAGGCTGCAGACAGAGGAGGCTGCATGATAAACAGAGTCCAGTCTCTGTTAGACAGAGGAGGCTGCATGATAAACAGAGTCCAGTCTCTGTTAGACAGAGGAGGCTGCATGATAAACAGAGTCCAGTCTCTGTTAGACAGAGGAGGCTGCATGATAAACAGAGTCCAGTCTCTGTTAGACAGAGGAGGCTGCATGATAAACAGAGTCCAGTCTCTGTTAGACAGAGGAGGCTGCATGATAAACAGAGTCCAGTCTCTGTTAGACAGAGGAGGCTGCATGATAAACAGAGTCCAGTCTCTGTTAGACAGAGGAGGCTGCATGATAAACAGAGTCCAGTCTCTGTTAGACAGAGGAGGCTGCATGATAAACAGAGTCCAGTCTCTGTTAGACAGAGGAGGCTGCATGATAAACAGAGTCCAGTCTCTGTCAGACAGAGGAGGCTGCATGATAAACAGAGTCCAGTCTCTGTTAGACAGAGGAGGCTGCATGATAAACAGAGTCCAGTCTCTGTTAGACAGAGGAGGCTGCATGATAAACAGAGTCTCTGTAAGACAGAGGAGGCTGTATGATAAACAGAGTCCAGTCTCTGTTAGACAGAGGAGGCTGCATGATAAACAGAGTCCAGTCTCTGTCAGACAGAGGAGGCTGTATGATAAACAGAGTCCAGTCTCTGTCAGACAGAGGAGGCTGTATGATAAACAGAGTCCAGTCTCTGTCAGACAGAGGCTGCATGATAAACAGAGTCCAGTCTCTGTCAGACAGAGGAGGCTGTATGATAAACAGAGTCCAGTCTCTGTCAGACAGAGGAGGCTAAACAGAGTCCAGTCTCTGATAAAAACAGAGTCCAGTCTCTGTTAGACAGAGGAGGCTGCATGATAAACAGAGTCCAGTCTCTAGACAGAGGCTGCATGATAAACAGACAGAGGAGGCTGCAGAGTCCAGTCTCTGTGATAAACAGAGTCCAGTCTCTGTCAGACAGAGGAGGCTGCATGATAAACAGAGTCCAGTCTCTGTCAGACAGAGGAGGCTGCATGATAAACAGTCTCTGTTAGTCCAGTCTCTGTCAGACAGAGGAGGCTGCATGATAAACAGAGTCCAGAGACAGAGGCTGCATGATAAACAGAGTCCAGTCTCTGTCAGACAGAGGAGGCTGCATGATAAACAGAGTCCAGTCTCTGTCAGACAGAGGAGGCTGCATGATAAACAGAGTCCAGTCTCTGTCAGACAGAGGAGGCTGCATGATAAACAGAGTCCAGTCTCTGTCAGACAGAGGAGGCTGCATGATAAACAGAGTCCAGTCTCTGTAGACAGAGGAGGCTGCATGATAAACAGAGTCCAGTCTCTGTCAGACAGAGGAGGCTGCATGATAAACAGAGTCCAGTCTCTGTCAGACAGAGGAGGCTGCATGATAAACAGAGTCCAGTCTCTGTTAGACAGAGGAGGCTGCATGATAAACAGAGTCTCTGTCAGACAGTCTGTATGTTAGACAGAGGAGGCTGTATGATAAACAGAGTCCAGTCTCTGTCAGACAGAGGAGGCTGCATGATAAACAGAGTCCAGTCTCTGTCAGACAGAGGAGGCTGTATGATAAACAGAGTCCAGTCTCTGTAAGACAGAGGAGGCTGTATGATAAACAGAGTCCAGTCTCTGTCAGACAGAGGAGGCTGCATGATAAACAGAGTCCAGTCTCTGTTAGACAGAGGAGGCTGCATGATAAACAGAGTCCAGTCTCTGTCAGACAGAGGAGGCTGCATGATAAACAGAGTCCAGTCTCTGTCAGACAGAGGAGGCTGATAAACAGAGTGTCTCTGTCAGACAGAGGAGGCTATAACAGAGTCCAGTCTCTGTCAGAGGAGGCTGCAGAGGAGGCTGCATGATAAACAGAGTCCAGTCTCTGTCAGACAGAGGAGGCTGTATGATAAACAGAGTCCAGTCTCTGTCAGACAGAGAGGCTGTATGATAAACAGAGTCCAGTCTCTGTCAGACAGAGGAGGCTGCATGATAAACAGAGTCCAGTCTCTGTCAGACAGAGGAGGCTGCATGATAAACAGAGTCCAGTCTCTGTCAGACAGAGGAGGCTGCATGATAAACAGAGTCCAGTCTCTGTCAGACAGAGGAGGCTGCATGATAAACAGAGTCCAGTCTCTGTCAGACAGAGGAGGCTGCATGATAAACAGAGTCCAGTCTCTGTCAACAGAGGAGGCTGCATGATAAACAGAGTCCAGTCTCTGTCAGACAGAGGAGGCTGTATGATAAACAGAGTCCAGTCTCTGTCAGACAGAGGAGGCTGCATGATAAACAGAGTCCAGTCTCTGTCAGACAGAGGAGGCTGCATGATAAACAGAGTCCAGTCTCTGTCAGACAGAGGAGGCTGCATGATAAACAGAGTCCAGTCTCTGTCAGACAGAGGAGGCTGCATGATAAACAGAGTGCTGTATGTCAGACAGAGGAGGCTGTATGATAAACAGAGGAGGCTGCTGTAAACAGAGGAGGCTGCATGATAAACAGAGTCCAGTCTCTGTCAGACAGAGGAGGCTGCATGATAAACAGAGTCCAGTCTCTGTCAGACAGAGGAGGCTGCATGATAAACAGAGTCCAGTCTCTGTCAGACAGAGGAGGCTGCATGATAAACAGAGTCCAGTCTCTGTCAGACAGAGGAGGCTGCATGATAAACAGAGTCCAGAGGAGGCTCTCTGCATGATAAACAGACAGAGGAGGCTGCATGATAAACAGAGTCCAGTCTCTGTCAGACAGAGGAGGCTGCATGATAAACAGAGTCCAGTCTCTGTCAGACAGAGGAGGCTGCAATAAACAGAGTCCAGTCTCTGTATGACAGAGGAGGCTGTATGAGGTCCAGAGACAGCTGCATGATAAACAGAGTCCAGTCTCTGTCAGACAGAGGAGGCTGCATGATAAACAGAGTCCAGTCTCTGTAGACAGAGGAGGCTGCATGATAAACAGAGTCCAGTCTCTGTCAGACAGAGGAGGCTGCATGATAAACAGAGTCCAGTCTCTGTCAGACAGAGGAGGCTGCATGATAAACAGAGTCCAGTCTCTGTTAGACAGAGGAGGCTGCATGATAAACAGAGTCCAGTCTCTGTTAGACAGAGGAGGCTGCATGATAAACAGAGTCCAGTCTCTGTTAGACAGAGGAGGCTGCATGATAAACAGAGTCCAGTCTCTGTCAGACAGAGGAGGCTGCATGATAAACAGAGTCCAGTCTCTGTCAGACAGAGAGAGGCTGCATGATAAACAGAGTCCAGTCTCTGTCAGACAGAGGAGGCTGCAGAGGAGGCTGATGATAAACAGAGTCCAGTCTCTGTCAGACAGAGGAGGCTGTATGATAAACAGAGTCCAGTCTCTGTCAGACAGAGGAGGCTGCATGATAAACAGAGTCCAGTCTCTGTCAGACAGAGGAGGCTGCATGATAAACAGAGTCCAGTCTCTGTTAGACAGAGGAGGCTGCATGATAAACAGAGTCCAGTCTCTGTTAGACAGAGGAGGCTGCATGATAAACAGAGTCAGAGAGGAGGCTGCCAGAGTCCAGTCTCTGTCAGACAGAGGAGGCTGCATGATAAACAGAGTCCAGTCTCTGATAAACAGAGTCCAGTCTCTGTCACAGAGGAGGCTGCATGATAAACAGAGTCCAGTCTCTGTCAGACAGAGGAGGCTGCATGATAAACAGAGTCCAGTCTCTGTCAGACAGAGGAGGCTGCATGATAAACAGAGTCCAGTCTCTGTCAGACAGAGGAGGCTGCATGATAAACAGAGTCCAGTCTCTGTTAGACTGAGATAAACAGAGTCCAGTCTCTGTTAGACATGATAAACAGAGTCCAGTCTCTGTCAGACAGAGGAGGCTGTATGATAAACAGAGTCCAGTCTCTGTCAGACAGAGGAGGCTGCATGATAAACAGAGTCCAGTCTCTGTCAGACAGAGGAGGCTGCATGATAAACAGACAGAGGAGGCTGCATGATAAACAGAGTCCAGTCTCTGTCAGACAGAGGAGGCTGCATGATAAACAGAGTCCAGTCTCTGTAAGACAGAGGAGGCTGCATGATAAACAGAGTCTGTGTTGAGGAGGCTGCTGATAAACAGAGTCCATGTGTAAACAGAGGAGGCTGTATGATAAACATGATAAACAGAGTCCAGTCTCTGTCAGACAGAGGAGGCTGCATGATAAACAGAGTCCAGTCCTGTAAGACAGAGGAGGCTGCATGATAAACAGAGTCCAGTCTCTGTCAGACAGAGGAGGCTGCATGATAAACAGAGTCCAGTCTCTGTCAAGACAGAGGAGGCTGCATGATAAACAGAGTCTCTGTTAGAGGAGGCTGTTTGATAAACAGGTCCAGTCTCTGTTAGACAGAGGAGGCTGCATGATAAACAGAGTCCAGTCTCTGTTAGACAGAGGAGGCTGTTTGATAAACAGAGTCCAGTCTCTGTCAGACAGAGGAGGCTGCATGATAAACAGAGAGTCTCTGTTAGAAGCAGAGGAGTCTGCATGATAAACAGAGGAGGCTGTATGGATAAACAGAGTCCAGTCTCTGTAAGACAGAGGAGGCTGCATGATAAACAGAGTCCAGT
>NW_025747291.1:0-17500 GCF_021184085.1 Oncorhynchus gorbuscha
GTGTGTCTGTGTGAAAACACCTACCTGTGTGTGTATGTGTGTGTGTGTCTGTGTGAAAACACCTACCTGTGTGTGTGTGTATGTGTATGTGTGTGTGTGTATGTGTATGTGTATGTGTGTGTGAACACCTACCTGTGTGTGTGTGTGTGTGTGTGTGTGTGTGTGTGTGTGTGTGTGTGTGTGTGTGTGTGTGTGTGTGTGTGTGTGTGTGTGTGTGTGTGTGTGTGTGTGTGTGTGTGTGTGTGTGTGTGTGTGTGTGTGTGTGTGTGTGTGTGAACACCTACCTGTCCGCAGGGGACTCAGGTATAACCCGATGGACCAACACTCCACTGGTGACATCATAAGGGAAGTCAGGATTCTGCCTCTTCATCTCCTCCACGAGACTACAGTATAAATATACATTAATTAGATTAAAGACCTCCTCTACCAGACTAGAGTATAAATATACATTAATTAGATTAAAGACCTCCTCTACCAGACTACAGTATAAATATACATTAATTAGATTAAAGACCTCCTCTACCAGACTACAGTATAAATATACATTAATTAGATTAAAGACCTCCTCTACCAGACTACAGTATAAATATACATTAATTAGATTACTCCTCTACCAGACTACAGTATAAATATACATTAATTAGATTACTCCTCTACCAGACTACAGTATAAATATACATTAATTAGATTACTCCTCTACCAGACTACAGTATAAATATACATTAATTAAAGACCTCCTCTACCAGACTACAGTATAAATAAACATTAATTAGATTAAAGACCTCCTCTACCAGACTACAGTATAAATATACATTAATTAGATTACTCCTCTACCAGACTACAGTATAAATATACATTAATTAGATTAAAGACCTCCTCTACCAGACTACAGTATAAATATACATTAATTAGATTACTCCTCTACCAGACTACAGTATAAATAAACATTAATTAGATTACTCCTCTACCAGACTACAGTATAAATATACATTAATTAGATTAAAGACCTCCTCTACCAGACTACAGTATAAATATACATTAATTAGATTAAAGACCTCCTCTATCAGACTACATTATAAATATACATTAATTAGATTACTCCTCTACTAGACTACAGTATAAATATACATTAATTAGATTAAAGACCTCCTCTACCAGACTACAGTATAAATAAACATTAATTAGATTAAAGACCTCCTCTACCAGACTACATTATAAATATACATTAATTAGATTAAAGACCTCCTCTACCAGACTACAGTATAAATATACATTAATTAGATTACTCCTCTACCAGACTACATTATAAATATACATTAATTAGATTACTCCTCTACCAGACTAAAGGGGCTGAATAATTTTGCACGCCCAATTTTTCAGTTTTTGATTTGTTAAAAAAGTTTGAAATATCCAATAAATGTCGTTCCACTTCATGATTGTGTCCCACTTGCTGTTGATTCTTCACAAAAAAATACAGTTTTATATCTTTATGTTTGAAGCCTGAAATGTGGCAAAAGGTCGCAAAGTTCAAGGGGGCCGAATACTTTCGCAAGGCACTGTATATATATGGGCCTGGAGAAATGGAACCACTGTCTCATCCATAGACAGAGGTATGGATGAGAGGCACTGACCGTCTAAAGATACTGCCTCATCCATAGACAGAGGTATGGATGAGAGGCACTGAGCATCTAAAGATACTGCATCATCCATAGACAGAGGTATGGATGAGAGGCACTGACCGTCTAAAGATACTGCCTCATCCATAGACAGAGGTATGGATGAGAGGCACTGACCGTCTAAAGATACTGTCTCATCCATAGACAGAGGTATGGATGAGAGGCACTGACCGTCTAAAGATACTGCCTCATCCATAGACAGAGGTATGGATGAGAGGCACTGACCGTCTAAAGATACTGCCTCATCCATAGACAGAGGTATGGATGAGAGGCACTGACCGTCTAAAGATACTGCCACATCCATAGACAGAGGTATGGATGAGAGGCACTGGCCGTCTAAAGATACTGCCTCATCCATAGACAGAGGTATGGATGAGAGGCACTGACCGTCTAAAGATACTGCCTCATCCATAGACAGAGGTATGGATGAGAGGCACTGACCGTCTAAAGATACTGCCTCATCCATAGACAGAGGTATGGATGAGAGGCACTGACCGTCTAAAGATACTGCCTCATCCATAGACAGAGGTATGGATGAGAGGCACTGACCGTCTAAAGATACTGCCTCATCCATAGACAGAGGTATGGATGAGAGGCACTGACCGTCTAAAGATACTGCCTCATCCATAGACAGAGGTATGGATGAGAGGCACTGACCGTCTAAAGATACTGCCTCATCCATAGACAGAGGTATGGATGAGAGGCACTGACCGTCTAAAGATACTGCCTCATCCATAGACAGAGGTATGGATGAGAGGCACTGACCGTCTAAAGATACTGCCTCATCCATAGACAGAGGTATGGATGAGAGGCACTGACCATCTAAAGATACTGTCTCATCCATAGACAGAGGTATGGATGAGAGGCACTGACCGTCTAAAGATACTGCCTCATCCATAGACAGAGGTATGGATGAGAGGCACTGACCGTCTAAAGATACTGCCTCATCCATAGACAGAGGTATGGATGAGAGGCACTGACCGTCTAAAGATACTGCCTCATCCATAGACAGAGGTATGGATGAGAGGCACTGACCGTCTAAAGATACTGCCTCATCCATAGACAGAGGTATGGATGAGAGGCACTGACTATCCACAGATACAAATATAGAGTGAACCTCTTTATAATCTCACATGTTTAATTTACGCCTTTTTCAGTTGACTAAAACTGTAGTTAAAAAAGAACCGCCTCCAAATGTCAAATTAAAAGTTTAAAATTAATTCTGTCAGATTTTAATGAGGTTTTATGGTCATTTTTAGGGCCTATAGAACTATATTATTAGTAAGTTACATCAATATCACAACAGGGCAGGAAAAATAGTGTGTGTGTGTGTGTGAGCGTGCGTGCGTGCATTTGTGTGTGTTAGAACCATCATGTGTTGTGTGTGTGTGTGTGCAGGTGTGTGTGTGTGTGTGTGTGTGTGTGTGTGTGTGTGTGTGTGTGTTTTACCCATCAGGTGTGTGTGTGTGTGTGTGTGTGTGTGTGTGTGTGTGTGTGTGTGTGTGTGTGTGTGTGTGTGTGTGTGTGTGTGTGTGTGTTTTACCCATCGTGTGTGTGTGTGTGTGTGTGTGTGTGTGTGTGTGTGTGTGTGTGTGTGTGTGTGTGTGTGTGTGTGTGTGTGTGTGTTTTACCCATGTGTGTGTGTGTGTGTGTGTGTGTGTGTGTGTGTGTGTGTGTGTGTGTGTGTGTGTGTGTGTGTGTGTGTGTGTGTGTGTGTGTGTGTGTTTACCCATCATGTGTGTGTGTGTGTGTGTGTGTGTGTGTGTGTGTGTGTGTGTGTGTGTGTGTGTGTGTTTACCCATCATGTGTGTGTGTGTGTGTGTGTGTGTGTGTGTGTGTGTGTGTGTGTGTGTGTGTGTGTGTGTGTGTTTGTGTTTCACATGTGTGTGTGTGTGTGTGTGTGTGTGTGTGTGTGTTTTACCCATCTGTAACAGTGAGCATCTTAATGCCAATCAGACGCTTCTTCTTCACTCCTGTCGTTACTGATGAAAGAAAAACAGCACATTAGGAAATCACTATTTTCTATTTATTTTCACATCCCTGCACAGGTGTGTGTGTGTGTGTGTGTGTGTGTGTGTGTGTGTGTGTGTGTGTCACCTGCATCTGACTGGGGTTCTGGAATACGGTAATGACCACTCAGCATTCTGTGGTTACCTAGACAACAACACAGACACACACACATTAGACGCACACACACACACAAACACACACAATCCCACAGACAGACAGGCAGACACGGACCTGCACTGTGTTTGTTGTGCTGTGACTCAGTGAGAAAGCGTCTGATCCGGTCTGAAGGAATGGCGAAGGAGATTCCTGCTGTCACCTTGAGGGTATTGATACCTATCACCTCCCCGTCCTGTACACACACACACACACACACACACACACACACACACACACACACACACACACACAACACACACACAGACATACACACACACAGACACACACACACACACACACACACACACACACACACACACACACACACACACACACACACAAGCTACAGAAGGGTTGAGAAAGAGCTTGAAGATACCACAGACTAGTCATTATACAGACAGCATTGGTTAGTTCAACCACCTCTAACTTCCTTCATGCTGGACAAAGAGACATAAACATGGTGGACACAGAGACATAAACATGGTGGACACAGAGACATAAACATGGTGGACACAGAGACATAAACATGGTGGACACAGAGACATAAACATGGGGTCCACAAGCCCATCTGACTCTGGGTAAATAGATAAAGGACCTTATTTTGTTAGTTCAACCACCTCTAACGACCTCCATGGAAGTTAAAGGGCTTCAATGCCAGAATCTGAAGTATTACTTCAACCCTCATTGATCTATAGATTCAGCCCCTCATTGATCTATAGATTCAGCCCCTCATTGATCTATAGATTCAGCCCCTCATTGATCTATAGATTCAGCCCCTCATTGATCTATAGATTCAGCCCCTCATTGATCTATAGATTCAGCCCCTCATTGATCTATAGATTCAGCCCTTCATTGATCTATAGATTCAGCCCCTCATTGATCTATAGATTCAGCCCTTCATTGATCTATAGATTCAGCCCCTCATTGATCTATAGATTCATCCCCTCATTGATCTATAGATTCAGCCCCTCATTGATCTATAGATTCAGCCCTTCATTGATCTATAGATTCAGCCCCTCATTGATCTATAGATTCAGCCCCTCATTGATCTATAGATTCAGCCCCTCATTGATCTATAGATTCAGCCCCTCATTGATCTATAGATTCAGCCCCTCATTGACCTACAGATTCAGCCCCTCATTGACCTACAGATTCAGCCCCTCATTGATCTATAGATTCAGCCCCTCATTGATCTATAGATTCAGCCCCTCTATAGATTCAGCCCTTCATTGATCTATAGATTCATCCCCTCTATAGATTCAGCCCCTCAATGACCTATAGATTCAGCCCCTCATTGATCTTTAGATTCAGCCCCTCATTGACCTACAGATTCAGCCCCTCATTGATCTATAGATTCAGCCCCTCATTGATCTATAGATTCAGCCCTTCATTGACCTATAGATTTAACCCTCATTGATCTATAGATTCAGCCCCTCATTGATCTATAGATTCAGCCCCTCATTGATCTATAGATTCAGCCCCTCATTGATCTATAGATTCAGCCCCTCATTGATCTATAGATTCAGCCCCTCATTGATCTATAGATTCAGCCCTCATTGATCTATAGATTCAGCCCCTCATTGATCTATAGATTCAGCCCCTCATTGATCTATAGATTCAGCCCTCATTGATCTATAGATTCAGCCCCTCATTGATCTATAGATTCAGCCCCTCATTGATCTATAGATTCAGCCCTTCATTAGATTCAGCCCCTCATTGATCTATAGATTCAGCCCCTCATTGATCTATAGATTCAGCCCTTCATTGATCTATAGATTCAGCCCCTCATTGATCTATAGATTCAGCCCTTCATTAGATTCAGCCCCTCATTGATCTATAGATTCAGCCCTTCATTAGATTCAGCCCCTCATTGATCTATAGATTCAGCCCCTCATTGATCTATAGATTCAGCCCCTCATTGATCTATAGATTCAGCCCCTCATTGATCTATAGATTCAGCCCCTCATTGATCTATAGATTCAGCCCCTCATTGATCTATAGATTCAGCCCTTCATTAGATTCAGCCCCTCATTGATCTATAGATTCAGCCCCTCATTGATCTATAGATTCAGCCCTTCATTGATCTATAGATTCAGCCCCTCATTGATCTATAGATTCAGCCCTTCATTAGATTCAGCCCCTCATTGATCTATAGATTCAGCCCCTCATTGATCTATAGATTCAGCCCTTCATTGATCTATAGATTCAGCCCCTCATTGATCTATAGATTCAGCCCTTCATTAGATTCAGCCCCTCATTGATCTATAGATTCAGCCCTTCATTAGATTCAGCCCCTCATTGATCTATAGATTCAGCCCCTCATTGATCTATAGATTCAGCCCCTCATTGATCTATAGATTCAGCCCCTCATTGATCTATAGATTCAGCCCCTCATTGATCTATAGATTCAGCCCTTCATTGATCTATAGATTCAGCCCCTCATTGATCTATAGATTCAGCCCCTCATTGACCTATAGATTCAGCCCTTCATTGATCTATAGATTCAGCCCCTCATTGATCTATAGATTCAGCCCCTCATTGATCTATAGATTCAGCCCTTCATTGATCTATAGATTCAGCCCATCATTGATCTATAGATTCAGCCCCTCATTGATCTATAGATTCAGCCCCTCATTGATCTATAGATTCAGCCCATCATTGATCTATAGATTCAGCCCTTCATTGATCTATAGATTCATGCCCTCTATAGATTCAGCCCCTCATTGATCTATAGATTCAGCCCTTCATTAGATTCAGCCCCTCATTGATCTATAGATTCAGCCCTTCATTGATCTATAGATTCAGCCCCTCATTGATCTATAGATTCAGCCCCTCATTGATCTATAGATTCAGCCCTTCATTGATCTATAGATTCAGCCCCTCATTGACCTATAGATTCAGCCCCTCATTGATCTATAGATCCAGCCCCTCATTAATCTATAGATTCAGCCCCTCATTGATCTATAGATTCAGCCCCTCATTGATCTATAGATTCAGCCCCTCATTGATCTATAGATTCAGCCCCTCATTGATCTATAGATTCAGCCCCTCATTGATCTATAGATTCAGCCCCTCATTGATCTATAGATTCAGCCCTTCATTGATCTATAGATTCAGCCCTTCATTAGATTCAGCCCCTCATTGATCTATAGATTCAGCCCTTCATTAGATTCAGCCCTTCATTGATCTATAGATTCAGCCCCTCATTGATCTATAGATTCAGCCCCTCATTGATCTATAGATTCAGCCCTTCATTAGATTCAGCCCCTCATTGATCTATAGATTCAGCCCTTCATTAGATTCAGCCCTTCATTGATCTATAGATTCAGCCCCTCATTGATCTATAGATTCAGCCCTTCATTAGATTCAGCCCCTCATTGATCTATAGATTCAGCCCCTCATTGATCTATAGATTCAGCCCCTCATTGATCTATAGATTCAGCCCCTCATTGATCTATAGATTCAGCCCCTCATTGACCTATAGATTCAGCCCTTCATTGATCTATATATTCAGCCCCTCATTGATCTATAGATTCAGCCCTTCATTGATCTATAGATTCAGCCCTTCATTGACCTAAAAAATCAGCCCCTCATTGATCTATAGATTCAGCCCCTCATTAGATTCAGCCCTTCATTGATCTATAGATTCAGCCCTTCATTGATCTATAGATTCAGCCCCTCATTAGATTCAGCCCTTCATTGATCTATAGATTCAGCCCTTCATTGATCTATAGATTCAGCCCTTCATTGATCTATAGATTCAGCCCTTCATTGATCTATAGATTCAGCCCTTCATTGATCTATAGATTCAGCCCTTCATTGATCTATAGATTCAGCCCCTCATTGATCTATAGATTCAGCCCCTCATTGATCTATAGATTCAGCCCCTCATTGATCTATAGATTCAGCCCCTCATTGATCTATAGATTCAGCCCCTCATTGATCTATAGATTCAGCCCCTCATTGATCTATAGATTCAGCCCCTCATTGATCTATAGATTCAGCCCCTCATTGATCTATAGATTCAGCCCCTCATTGACCTATAGATTCAGCCCTTCATTGATCTATATATTCAGCCCCTCATTGATCTATAGATTCAGCCCTTCATTGATCTATAGATTCAGCCCTTCATTGACCTAAAAATTCAGCCCCTCATTGATCTATAGATTCAGCCCCTCATTAGATTCAGCCCTTCATTGATCTATAGATTCAGCCCCTCATTAGATTCAGCCCCTCATTGATCTATAGATTCAGCCCCTCATTGATCTATAGATTCAGCCCCTCATTGATCTATAGATTCAGCCCCTCATTGATCTATAGATTCAGCCCCTCATTGATCTATAGATTCAGCCCCTCATTGATCTATAGATTCAGCCCTTCATTGATCTATATATTCAGCCCCTCATTGATCTATATATTCAGCCCCTCATTGATCTATAGATTCAGCCCTTCATTGATCTATAGATTCAGCCCTTCATTGACCTAAAAATTCAGCCCCTCATTGATCTATAGATTCAGCCCCTCATTAGATTCAGCCCTTCATTGATCTATAGATTCAGCCCTTCATTGATCTATAGATTCAGCCCCTCATTAGATTCAGCCCTTCATTGATCTATAGATTCAGCCCCTCATTGATCTATAGATTCAGCCCCTCATTGATCTATAGATTCAGCCCCTCATTGATCTATAGATTCAGCCCCTCATTGATCTATAGATTCAGCCCCTCATTGATCTATAGATTTAACCCTCATTGATCTATAGATTCAGCCCCTCATTGATCTATAGATTCAGCCCCTCATTGATCTATAGATTCAGCCCCTCATTGATCTATAGATTCAGCCCCTCATTGATCTATAGATTCAGCCCCTCATTGATCTATAGATTCAGCCCCTCATTGATCTATAGATTCAGCCCCTCATTGATCTATAGATTCAGCCCCTCATTGATCTATAGATTCAGCCCCTCATTGATCTATAGATTCAGCCCCTCATTGACCTATAGATTCAGCCCCTCATTGATCTATAGATTCAGCCCTTCATTAGATTCAGCCCTTCATTGATCTATAGATTCAGCCCCTCATTGATCTATAGATTCAGCCCCTCATTGATCTATAGATTCAGCCCTTCATTAGATTCAGCCCATCATTGATCTATAGATTCAGCCCCTCATTGATCTATAGATTCAGCCCCTCATTGATCTATAGATTCAGCCCCTCATTGGATTCAGCCCCTCATTGATCTATAGATTCAGCCCTTCATTGATCTATAGATTCAGCCCCTCATTAGATTCAGCCCCTCATTGATCTATAGATTCAGCCCTTCATTAGATTCAGCCCCTCATTGATCTATAGATTCAGCCCCTCATTGATCTATAGATTCAGCCCCTCATTGATCTATAGATTCAGCCCCTCATTGATCTATAGATTCAGCCCCTCATTAGATTCAGCCCCTCATTGATCTATAGATTCAGCCCTTCATTGATCTATAGATTCAGCCCTTCATTGATCTATAGATTCAGCCCCTCATTGATCTATAGATTCAGCCCCTCATTGATCTATAGATTCAGCCCTTCATTGATCTATAGATTCAGCCCTTCATTGATCTATAGATTCAGCCCTTCATTGATCTATAGATTCAGCCCTTCATTGATCTATAGATTCAGCCCCTCATTGATCTATAGATTCAGCCCCTCATTGATCTATAGATTCAGCCCCTCATTGACCTATAGATTCAGCCCCTCATTGACCTATAGATTCAGCCCTTCATTAGATTCAGCCCCTCATTGATCTATAGATTCAGCCCCTCATTGATCTATAGATTCAGGTGGTAATAACATGACACTCACCAAGTTAACCAGAGGTCCTCCTGAGTTACCATACTGCTCATCAAGAAGAGATGAAACACACAGAGAGAGAGAGAGGAGGAGAGGAGAGAGTGAGGGAGTGAGGGAGTGAGAGAGAACATGGTTATGATTGGAATCTGATCATGGCTTTATAAAGAAATTATTTATTTATTATGTGTTCTTACATTGATGATAGCGTCAGTCTGAATGTAGTCTATGTCTGAGTCTCTGATGCCCAGCTCCTTCCCATCTCTCTGGGCCGTGCTCACTACACACACACACACACACACAGACACACACCTCTCTATCAACAATACCACGTGTTCATTTGACATTTCATGTAACTTCTTGAATTGACTGAAGCCGTAGCAACTCACCAATCCCCGTGGTAACGGTATTCTGGAGGGCGAAGGGGCTGCCGATGGCAACCACAAACTCCCCTGGTCTCAGATCAGATGACCGACCCAGAGACAGAACAGGAAGCTTCTTCTACACTCATACACACGAGAGAAGAGGAGAGAGAAGGAGAGGAGAGGAGAAGAGAAGAAAGGAGAGGAGAGAGAGAGAAGAGAAGAAAGGAGAGGAGAGAGAGAAAGAGAGGGAGAGAATGAAAGGCATTGCTCATGAAAGGGAAAGTATTTCAGAGAGGTGTGAGAACACACATCATACCTCCATCTCTCACACACTCACTATCTCTCCCTTTCTCCCTCTCTCTCTAACCCTGTCTCTCTCACCCTCTCACTCTCTCTTCAACCCAGAGAGAGGTTATGTACACAAGAAGTATTGCTTGTTTTGGAGAAGATTCTGTCAGAGCTTGTGCAAAGAGACTGAGGGTAGTTCCTAGAGACATCAGGTCTATCTTTGGGTTGATGGGTACTGTAGTTCCTAGAGACATCAGGTCTATCTTTGGGTTGATGGGTACTGTAGTTCCTAGAGACATCAGGTCTCTATCTTTGGGTTGATGGGTACTGTAGTTCCTAGAGGCATCAGGTCTCTAGGTTGATGGGTACTGTAGTTCCTAGAAACATCAGGTCTCTATCTCTGGGTTGATGGGTACTGTAGTTCCTAGAGACATCAGGTCTCCATCTCTGGGTTGATGGGTACTGTAGTTCCTAGAGACATCAGGTCTCCATCTCTGGGTTGATGGGTACTGTAGTTCCTAGAGACATCAGGTCTCCATCTCTGGGTTGATGGGTACTGTAGTTCCTAGAAACATCAGGTCTCTATCTCTGGGTTGATGGGTACTGTAGTTCCTAGAGACATCAGGTCTCTATCTCTGGGTTAATGGGTACTGTAGTTCTTATACCTCCATTGTTGATGGGTACTGTAGTTCCTAGAGGCATCAGGTCTCTATCTCTGGGTTGATGGGTACTGTAGTTCTTATCAGGTCTCCTCTCTAGTTGAATACCAAGCAGAAGGCATCAGGTCTCTATCTCTGGGTTGATGGGTACTGTAGTTCTTATAGGTCTCCATCTATAGTAATACTGTAGTTCCTAGAGACATCAGGTCTCTATCTCTGGGTTGATGGGTACTGTAGTTCTTATACCTCCTTATAGTAATACCAAGCAGAGAGGCATCAGGTCTCTATCTCTGGGTTGATGGGTACTGTAGTTCTTATACCTCCTTATAGTAATACCAAGCAGAGAGGCATCAGGTCTCTATCTCTGGGTTGATGGGTACTGTAGTTCTTATACCTCCTTATAGTAATACCAAGCAGAGAGGCATCATTCCCATGTTGACCATCAAGCCACGTTAACATTGGCAGTTTGAAGTGACTCAAAGCCATTTTTTTCGCTCATCCGGTTAGTAGCTTTTTTTGTTCCTGGATTCTGAAATCCGATCCCTGGCGATGTGACTCGTGTCTGAACAGTCAAATCTGATCCCTGGCGATGTGACTCGTGTCTGAACAGTCAAATCTGATCCCTGACGATGTGACTCGTGTCTGAACAGTCAAATCTGATCCCTGACGATGTGACTCGTGTTCTTATACGGTCATAGTCCGATCCCTGGCGATGTGAGTGCATCAGGTCAAATCTGATCCCTGGTGATGTGACTCGTAGTTCTGAACGGTCAAATCCGATCCCAGAGAGGCATGATTCCCATGTCTGAACGGTCAAATCCGATCCCTGGCGATGTGAAGTGTCTGAAAGTCAAATCTGATCCCTGGTGATGTGACTCGTGTCTGAACGGTCAAATCTGATCCCTGGTGATGTGACTCGTGTCTGAACGGTCAAATCTGATCCCTGGCGATGTGACTCGTGTCTGAACGGTCAAATCCGATCCCTGGCGATGTGACTCGTGTCTGAACGGTCAAATCCGATCCCTGGTGATGTGACTCGTGTCTGAACGGTCAAATCCGATCCCTGGCGATGTGACTCGTGTCTGAACGGTCAAATCCGATCCCTGACGATGTGACTCGTGTCTGAACGGTCAAATCCGATCCCTGACGATGTGACTCGTGTCTGAACGGTCAAATCCGATCCCTGACGATGTGACTCGTGTCTGAACGGTCAAATCCGATCCCTGGCGATGTGACTTGTGTCTGAACGGTCAAATCCGATCCCTGACGATGTGACTCGTGTCTGAACGGTCAAATCCGATCCCTGACGATGTGACTCGTGTCTGAACGGTCAAATCCGATCCCTGGCGATGTGACTTGTGTCTGAACGGTCAAATCCGATCCCTGGCCATGTGACTTGTGTCTGAACGGTCAAATCCGATCCCTGACGATGTGACTCGTGTCTGAACGGTCAAATCCGATCCCTGACGATGTGACTCGTGTCTGAACGGTCAAATCTGATCCCTGGTGATGTGACTCGTGTCTGAACGGTCAAATCTGATCCCTGGCGATGTGACTCGTGTCTGAACGGTCAAATCTGATCCCTGGTGATGTGACTCGTGTCTGAACATCTGATGCCCTGGTGATTGACTGCTGGAGCTGATCCCTGGTGATGTGGACTAACTAGCTGACTGCTGGAGCTAACTAGATCCCTGACTGCTGGAGCTAACTAGTGACTCTGTAGCTCAAATCTGACTCCCTGGTGATAGTTGACTGCTGTAGCTAACGGTCAAATCTGATCCTGTAGCTAACTAGTGACTGCTGTAGCTAACTCAAATTGACTGCTGTAGATAACTAGTGACTGCTGTAGCAACTAGCTGACTCCCTGTAGCTAATGTGACTGCTGTAGCTAACTAGTTGACTCCGGTCAAACCAGATGACCCTGTAGCTAACTAGTTGACTGCTGTCAAATCCGATCCCTGGCGATGTGACTTGTGTCTGAACGGTCAAATCCGATCCCTGGCCATGTGACTTGTGTCTGAATGTGATTTATTTACCCTCAAGTGGTTTTCGTAGACTGTTATACGTTATTTGGCACATCTTGTTGCTTTGCAGTTTGACAAGAACATGTGGTAGCTAACTAGTTGACTGCTGTAGCTAACTAGCTGACTGCTGTAGCTAACTAGCTGACTGCTGTAGCTAACTAGTTGACTGCTGTAGCTAACTAGCTGACTGCTGTAGCTAACTAGCTGACTGCTGTAGCTAACTAGTTGACTGCTGTAGCTAACTAGTTGACTGCTGTAGCTAACTAGCTGACTCCTGTAGCTAACTAGTTGACTGCTGTAGCTAACTAGCTGACTCCTGTAGCTAACTAGTTGACTGCTGTAGCTAACTAGCTTGCTAACTGTTTACAAAACAACTTAGTGAATGTGCTAGAAAGTTAAACAGTTAGCTAGTTGACTGCTGTAGCTAACTAGTTGACTGCTGTAGCTAACTAGCTTGTTAACTGTTTACAAAACAACTTAGTGAATGTGCTAGAAAGTTAAACAGTTAGCTAGTTGAATGCTGTAGCTAACTAGCTTGTTAACTGTTTACAAAACAACTTAGTGAATGTGCTAGAAAGTTAAACAGTTAGCTAGTTGACTGCTGTAGCTAACTAGCTTGCTAACTGTTTACAAAACAACTTAGTGAATGTGCTAGAAAGTTAAACAGTTAGCTAGTTGACTGCTGTAGCTAACTAGCTTAGCTAACTAGCTAACTGTTTACAAAACAACTTAGTGAATGTGCTAGAAAGTTAAACAGTTAGCTAGTTGACTGCTGTAGCTAACTAGTTGACTGCTGTAGCTAACTAGCTTGTTAACTGTTTACAAAACAACTTAGTGAATGTGCTAGAAAGTTAAACAGTTAGCTAGTTGACTGCTGTGGCTAACTAGTTGACTGCTACTATGTCGTTACTATGACAACCAGCGTAGCCATGTCAGCAAATGACCACTGTCTGAGCACACACAAATCCGATTCGGTCATTTTGTAACTTGCTGTTCGGACAGTCAGTTTTCCAAAACGGATTTAAAAACCAAACTGTGGTGTGAAAGTCATTGGGACACTGAGATGTATGCATGTCAGCTGATTGTTGGTGATATCAAGACTTCCTGTCTACTTCCTCCTTATCTCTCCCTTTATTACTCTCTCTCTCTCTCACCCTCTCTCCCTTTATCTCAGCCTCTCTCTCTCTCTCTGTCTCTCTCTCACCCTCTCTCTCTCTCTGTCTCTCTCTCACCCTCTCTCTCTCTGTCTCTCACCCCTCTCTCTCTCTCTCTGTCTCTCTCTCACCCTCTCTCTCTCTCTGTCTCTCTCTCACCCTCTCTCTCTCTGTCTCTCACCCTCTCTCTGTCTCTCACCCTCTCTCTCTCTCTCTGTCTCTCACCCTCTCTCTCTCTCTCTCTGTCTCTCACCCTCTCTCTCTCTCTCTCTGTCTCTCACCCTCTCTCTCTCTCTCTGTCTCTCTCACCCTCTCTCTCTCTCTCTCTCTCTCTCTCTCTCTCACCCTCTCTCTCTCACCCTCTCTCTCTCACCCTCTCTCTCTCACCCTCTCTCTCTCTCTCTGTCTCTCACCCTCTCTCTCTATCTGGCCACCTAACCTGTTTAATTAAGGGTAAAGCTACCCTACCTGAGGGTTGACTTTGATGGTGGCAATATCCGACTTCCTGTCGATGTCCCGGACCGTGGCCTCGTACGCTCCCCCGTCATGGAGCTGCACGCGGAGCTGCGGTCGGCCCGTTACCGTGGCAGCAGCGGTTACCACGTGAGCGTTGGTTACGATGAGTCCGGAGTGGCTGATGATGAACCCAGAACCACTAGACAGAGGGACATGACGACCAAACAGAGGATGTCTGAGAGAGGAGAGAGGAAAAGAGAGAGGAGAGAGGAGAGAGGAAAGAAGAGAGGAGAGAGGAGATAGGAAAAGAGAGAGGAGAGAGGAGAGAGGAGGAAAAGAGAGAGGAGAGAGGAGAGAGGAAAGAAGAGAGGAGAGGAGAGAGGAGATAGGAAAAGAGAGAGGAGAGAGGAAAGAAGAGAGGAAAGGAGAGAGGAGAGAGAGGAAAGGAGAGAGGAGAGAGAGGAAAGGAGAGAGGAGAGAGGAAAGGAGAGAGGAGAAAGGAAAGGAAAAGGGGAGAGAGGAAAGGAGAGAGGAGAGAGAGAAGCTGAATTTACATTCAGGATGTGCTCAATTCACACACCTACATTCTTAGAAAAAAAGGTGCTATCTAGAACCTAAAACGGTTATTCAGCTGTTCCCATAGGAGGAGGATAACAGTGTGTGTTATTCAGCTGTTCCCATAGGAGGAGGATAACAGTGTGTGTGTGTTCCCATAGGAGGAGGATAACAGTGTGTGTTCCCATAGGAGGAGGATAACAGTGTGTGTTCCCATAGGAGGAGGATAACAGTGTGTGTGTTCCCATAGGAGGAGGATAACAGTGTGTGTGTTCCCATAGGAGGAGGATAACAGTGTGTGTGTTCCCATAGGAGGAGGATAACAGTGTGTGTTATTCAGCTGTTCCCATAGGAGGAGGATAACAGTGTGTGTGTGTTCCCATAGGAGGAGGATAACAGTGTGTGTGTGTTCCCATAGGAGGAGGATAACAGTGTGTGTTCCCATAGGAGGAGGATAACAGTGTGTGTGTGTTCCCATAGGAGGAGGATAACAGTGTGTGTTCCCATAGGAGGAGGATAACAGTGTGTGTGTGTTCCCCTAGGAGGAGGATAACAGTGTGTGTTATTCAGCTGTTCCCATAGGAGGAGGATAACAGTGTGTGTGTTCCCATAGGAGGAGGATAACAGTGTGTGTGTGTTCCCATAGGAGGAGGATAACAGTGTGTGTGTGTTCCCATAGGAGGAGGATAACAGTGTGTGTGTGTGTTCCCATAGGAGGAGGATAACAGTGTGTGTTATTCAGCTGTTCCCATAGGAGGAGGATAACAGTGTGTGTTATTCAGCTGTTCCCATAGGAGGAGGAGAACAGTGTGTGTTATTCAGCTGTTCCCATAGGAGGAGGATAACAGTGTGTGTTATTCAGCTGTTCCCATAGGAGGAGGAGAACAGTGTGTGTTATTCAGCTGTTCCCATAGGAGGAGGATAACAGTGTGTGTTCCCATAGGAGGAGGATAACAGTGTGTGTGTGTTCCCATAGGAGGAGGATAACAGTGTGTGTTATTCAGCTGTTCCCATAGGAGGAGGATAACAGTGTGTGTTCCCATAGGAGGAGGATAACAGTGTGTGTTATTCAGCTGTTCCCATAGGAGGAGGATAACAGTGTGTGTGTTCCCCTAGGAGGAGGATAACAGTGTGTGTGTGTTCCCATAGGAGGAGGATAACAGTGTGTGTTATTCAGCTGTTCCCATAGGAGGAGGATAACAGTGTGTGTTCCCATAGGAGGATAACAGTGTGTGTTATTCAGCTGTTCCCATAGGAGGAGGATAACAGTGTGTGTGTTCCCCTAGGAGGAGGATAACAGTGTGTGTGTGTTCCCATAGGAGGAGGATAACAGTGTGTGTGTGTTCCCCTAGGAGGAGGATAACAGTGTGTGTGTGTTCCCATAGGAGGAGGATAACAGTGTGTGTTATTCAGCTGTTCCCATAGGAGGAGGATAACAGTGTGTGTGTTCCCCTAGGAGGAGGATAACAGTGTGTGTGTGTTCCCATAGGAGGAGGATAACAGTGTGTGTGTGTTCCCCTAGGAGGAGGATAACAGTGTGTGTGTGTTCCCCTAGGAGGAGGATAACAGTGTGTGTGTGTTCCCCTAGGAGGAGGATAACAGTGTGTGTTATTCAGCTGTTCCCATAGGAGGAGGATAACAGTGTGTGTGTTCCCCTAGGAGGAGGATAACAGTGTGTGTGTGTTCCCATAGGAGGAGGATAACAGTGTGTGTTATTCAGCTGTTCCCATAGGAGGAGGATAACAGTGTGTGTTATTCAGCTGTTCCCATAGGAGGAGGATAACAGTGTGTGTGTTCCCATAGGAGGAGGATAACAGTGTGTGTTATTCAGCTGTTCCCATAGGAGGAGGATAACAGTGTGTGTTATTCAGCTGTTCCCATAGGAGGAGGATAACAGTGTGTGTTATTCAGCTGTTCCCATAGGAGGAGGATAACAGTGTGTGTTATTCAGCTGTTCCCATAGGAGGAGGATAACAGTGTGTGTTATTCAGCTGTTCCCATAGGAGGAGGATAACAGTGTGTGTTCCCATAGGAGGAGGATAACAGTGTGTGTGTGTTCCCATAGGAGGAGGATAACAGTGTGTGTTATTCAGCTGTTCCCATAGGAGGAGGATAACAGTGTGTGTTCCCATAGGAGGAGGATAACAGTGTGTGTTATTCAGCTGTTCCCATAGGAGGAGGATAACAGTGTGTGTGTTCCCCTAGGAGGAGGATAACAGTGTGTGTGTGTTCCCATAGGAGGAGGATAACAGTGTGTGTTATTCAGCTGTTCCCATAGGAGGAGGATAACAGTGTGTGTTCCCATAGGAGGATAACAGTGTGTGTTAT
>NW_025747291.1:22500-47500 GCF_021184085.1 Oncorhynchus gorbuscha
AAGAGAAGAGGAGGAGGAGGAACAGGAGAGAAGAGGAGGAAGAAGAGAAGAGGAGGAGGAGGAAGAACAGGAGAGAAGAGGAGGAAGAAGAGAAGAGGAGGAGGAGGAGGAACAGGAGAGAAGAGGAGGAGGAAGAGAAGGAGGAGGAGGAGGAACAGGAGAGAAGAGGAGGAAGAAGAGAAGGAGGAGGAGGAACAGGAGAGAAGAGGAGGAAGAAGAGAAGAGGAGGAGGAACAGGAGAGAAGAGGAGGAAGAAGAGAAGAGGAGGAAGAAGAGAAGAGAAGAGGAGGAAGAAGAGAAGAGGAGGAGGAAGAGGAACAGGAGAGAAGAGGAGGAAGAAGAGAAGAGGAGGAGGAAGAGGAACAGGAGAGAAGAGGAGGAAGAAGAGAAGAGGAGGAGGAGGAGGAACAGGAGAGAAGAGGAGGAAGAAGAGAAGAGAAGAGGAGGAAGAAGAGAAGAGGAGGAGGAACAGGAGAGAAGAGGAGGAAGAAGAGAAGAGGAGGAAGAAGAGAAGAGGAGGAAGAAGAGAAGAGGAGGAAGAAGAGAAGAGAAGAGGAGGAAGAAGAGAAGAGAAGAGGAGGAAGAAGAGAAGAGGAGGAAGAGGAACAGAGAGAAGAGGAGGAAGAAGAAGAGAAGAGGAGGAAGAAGAGAAGAGGAGGAGGAGGAACAGGAGGAAGAAGAGAAGAGAAGAAGAGAAGAAGAGGAGGAAGAAGAGAAGAGGAGGAGGAGGAACAGGAGAGAAGAGGAGGGAGAAGAGAGAGAGGAGGAGGAGGAACAGGAGAGAAGAGGAGGAAGAAGAGAAGAGGAGGAGGAGGAAGAACAGGAGAGAAGAGGAGGAAGAAGAGAAGAGGAGGAGGAGGAGGAACAGGAGAGAAGAGGAGGAGGAAGAGAAGGAGGAGGAGGAGGAACAGGAGAGAAGAGGAGGAAGAAGAGAAGGAGGAGGAGGAACAGGAGAGAAGAGGAGGAAGAAGAGAAGAGGAGGAGGAAGAGAAGAGGAGGAGGAGGAAGAACAGGAGAGAAGAGGAGGAAGAACAGGAGAGAAGAGGAGGAAGAAGAGAAGAGGAGGAGGAAGAGAAGAGGAGGAGGAGGAAGAACAGGAGAGAAGAGGAGGAAGAAGAGAAGAGGAGGAGGAGGAGGAACAGGAGAGAAGAGGAGGAGGAAGAAGAGGAGGAAGAAGAGGAGGAAGAGAAGAGGAGGAGGAGGAGGAACAGGAGAGAAGAGGAGGAGGAAGAGAAGAAGAGGAAGAGGAGAAGAGGAGGAAGAAGAGAAGAGGTGGAGGAGGAGGAACAGGAGAGAAGAGGAGGAAGAAGAGAAGAGGAGGAGGAGGAAGAACAGGAGAGAAGAGGAGGAAGAAGAGAAGGAGGAGGAGGAGGAAGAAGAGAAGAGGAGGAGGAGGAAGAACAGGAGAGAAGAGGAGGAAGAAGAGAAGAAGAGGAGGAAGAAGAGAAGAGGAGGAGGAGGAACAGGAGAGAAGAGGAGGAAGAAGAGAAGAGGAGGAGGAACAGGAGAGAAGAGGAGGAAGAAGAGAAGAGGAGGAGGAGGAGGAACAGGAGAGAAGAGGAGGAAGAAGAGAAGAGGAGGAGGAGGAAGAACAGGAGAGAAGAGGAGGAAGAAGAGAAGGAGGAGGAGGAACAGGAGAGAAGAGGAGGAAGAAGAGAAGGAGGAGGAGGAACAGGAGAGAAGAGGAGGAAGAAGAGAAGAGGAGGAGGAAGAGAAGAGGAGGAGGAGGAAGAACAGGAGAGAAGAGGAGGAAGAACAGGAGAGAAGAGGAGGAAGAAGAGAAGAGGAGGAGGAAGAGAAGAGGAGGAGGAGGAAGAACAGGAGAGAAGAGGAGGAAGAAGAGAAGGAGGAGGAGGAACAGGAGAGAAGAGGAGGAAGAAGAGAAGAGGAGGAGGAAGAGAAGAGGAGGAGGAGGAAGAACAGGAGAGAAGAGGAGGAAGAACAGGAGAGAAGAGGAGGAAGAAGAGAAGAGGAGGAGGAAGAGAAGAGGAGGAGGAGGAAGAACAGGAGAGAAGAGGAGGAAGAAGAGAAGGAGGAGGAGGAACAGGAGAGAAGAGGAGGAAGAAGAGAAGAGGAGGAGGAAGAGAAGAGGAGGAGGAGGAAGAACAGGAGAGAAGAGGAGGAAGAACAGGAGAGAAGAGGAGGAAGAAGAGAAGAGGAGGAGGAAGAGAAGAGGAGGAGGAGGAAGAACAGGAGAGAAGAGGAGGAAGAAGAGAAGAGGAGGAGGAGGAGGAACAGGAGAGAAGAGGAGGAGGAAGAGAAGGAGGAGGAAGAGAAGGAGGAGGAGGAGGAACAGGAGAGAAGAGGAGGAAGAAGAGAAGAGGAGGAACAGGAGAGAAGAGGAGGAAGAAGAGAAGAGGAGGAGGAAGAGAAGAGGAGGAGGAGGAAGAACAGGAGAGAAGAGGAGGAAGAACAGGAGAGAAGAGGAGGAAGAAGAGAAGAGGAGGAGGAAGAGAAGAGGAGGAGGAGGAAGAACAGGAGAGAAGAGGAGGAAGAAGAGAAGAGGAGGAGGAGGAGGAACAGGAGAGAAGAGGAGGAGGAAGAGAAGAGGAGGAAGAAGAGGAGGAAGAGAAGAGGAGGAGGAGGAGGAACAGGAGAGAAGAGGAGGAGGAAGAGAAGAAGAGGAAGAGGAGAAGAGGAGGAAGAAGAGAAGAGGTGGAGGAGGAGGAACAGGAGAGAAGAGGAGGAAGAAGAGAAGAGGAGGAAGAACAGGAGAGAAGAGGAGGAAGAAGAGAAGGAGGAGGAGGAGGAAGAAGAGAAGAGGAGGAGGAGGAGGAAGAACAGGAGAGAAGAGGAGGAAGAAGAGAAGAAGAGGAGGAAGAAGAGAAGAGGAGGAGGAGGAACAGGAGAGAAGAGGAGGAAGAAGAGAAGAGGAGGAGGAACAGGAGAGAAGAGGAGGAAGAAGAGAAGAGGAGGAGGAGGAGGAACAGGAGAGAAGAGGAGGAAGAAGAGAAGAGGAGGAGGAGGAAGAACAGGAGAGAAGAGGAGGAAGAAGAGAAGAGGAGGAGGAGGAGGAACAGGAGAGAAGAGGAGGAGGAAGAGAAGGAGGAGGAGGAGGAACAGGAGAGAAGAGGAGGAAGAAGAGAAGGAGGAGGAGGAACAGGAGAGAAGAGGAGGAAGAAGAGAAGAGGAGGAGGAAGAGAAGAGGAGGAGGAGGAAGAACAGGAGAGAAGAGGAGGAAGAACAGGAGAGAAGAGGAGGAAGAAGAGAAGAGGAGGAGGAAGAGAAGAGGAGGAGGAGGAAGAACAGGAGAGAAGAGGAGGAAGAAGAGAAGAGGAGGAGGAGGAGGAACAGGAGAGAAGAGGAGGAGGAAGAGAAGGAGGAGGAGGAGGAACAGGAGAGAAGAGGAGGAAGAAGAGAAGAGGAGGAACAGGAGAGAAGAGGAGGAAGAAGAGAAGAGGAGGAGGAAGAGAAGAGGAGGAGGAGGAAGAACAGGAGAGAAGAGGAGGAAGAACAGGAGAGAAGAGGAGGAAGAAGAGAAGAGGAGGAGGAAGAGAAGAGGAGGAGGAGGAAGAACAGGAGAGAAGAGGAGGAAGAAGAGAAGAGGAGGAGGAGGAGGAACAGGAGAGAAGAGGAGGAAGAACAGGAGAGAAGAGGAGGAAGAAGAGAAGAGGAGGAGGAAGAGAAGAGGAGGAGGAGGAAGAACAGGAGAGAAGAGGAGGAAGAAGAGAAGAGGAGGAGGAGGAGGAACAGGAGAGAAGAGGAGGAGGAAGAGAAGGAGGAGGAAGAGAAGGAGGAGGAGGAGGAACAGGAGAGAAGAGGAGGAAGAAGAGAAGAGGAGGAACAGGAGAGAAGAGGAGGAAGAAGAGAAGAGGAGGAGGAAGAGAAGAGGAGGAGGAGGAAGAACAGGAGAGAAGAGGAGGAAGAACAGGAGAGAAGAGGAGGAAGAAGAGAAGAGGAGGAGGAAGAGAAGAGGAGGAGGAGGAAGAACAGGAGAGAAGAGGAGGAAGAAGAGAAGAGGAGGAGGAGGAGGAACAGGAGAGAAGAGGAGGAGGAAGAGAAGAGGAGGAAGAAGAGGAGGAAGAGAAGAGGAGGAGGAGGAGGAACAGGAGAGAAGAGGAGGAGGAAGAGAAGAAGAGGAAGAGGAGAAGAGGAGGAAGAAGAGAAGAGGTGGAGGAGGAGGAACAGGAGAGAAGAGGAGGAAGAAGAGAAGAGGAGGAGGAGGAAGAACAGGAGAGAAGAGGAGGAAGAAGAGAAGGAGGAGGAGGAGGAAGAAGAGAAGAGGAGGAGGAGGAAGAACAGGAGAGAAGAGGAGGAAGAAGAGAAGAAGAGGAGGAAGAAGAGAAGAGGAGGAGGAGGAACAGGAGAGAAGAGGAGGAAGAAGAGAAGAGGAGGAGGAACAGGAGAGAAGAGGAGGAAGAAGAGAAGAGGAGGAGGAGGAGGAACAGGAGAGAAGAGGAGGAAGAAGAGAAGAGGAGGAGGAGGAAGAACAGGAGAGAAGAGGAGGAAGAAGAGAAGAGGAGGAGGAGGAGGAACAGGAGAGAAGAGGAGGAGGAAGAGAAGGAGGAGGAGGAGGAACAGGAGAGAAGAGGAGGAAGAAGAGAAGGAGGAGGAGGAAGAAGAGAAGAGGAGGAGGAAGAGAAGAGGAGGAGGAGGAAGAACAGGAGAGAAGAGGAGGAAGAACAGGAGAGAAGAGGAGGAAGAAGAGAAGAGGAGGAGGAAGAGAAGAGGAGGAGGAGGAAGAACAGGAGAGAAGAGGAGGAAGAAGAGAAGAGGAGGAGGAGGAGGAACAGGAGAGAAGAGGAGGAGGAAGAGAAGGAGGAGGAAGAGAAGGAGGAGGAGGAGGAACAGGAGAGAAGAGGAGGAAGAAGAGAAGAGGAGGAACAGGAGAGAAGAGGAGGAAGAAGAGAAGAGGAGAAAGAAGAGAAGAGGAGGAAGAAGAGAAGAGGAGGAGGAGGAAGAACAGGAGAGAAGAGGAGGAAGAAGAGAAGAGGAGGAGGAGGAGGAACAGGAGAGAAGAGGAGGAGGAAGAGAAGGAGGAGGAAGAGAAGGAGGAGGAGGAGGAACAGGAGAGAAGAGGAGGAAGAAGAGAAGGAGGAGGAGGAGGAGGAACAGGAGAGAAGAGGAGGAGGAAGAGAAGGAGGAGGAAGAGAAGGAGGAGGAGGAGGAGGAACAGGGGAGAAGAGGAGGAAGAAGAGAAGAGGAGGAGGAAGAGAAGAGGAGGAGGAGGAAGAACAGGAGAGAAGAGGAGGAAGAAGAGAAGAGGAGGAGGAGGAGGAACAGGAGAGAAGAGGAGGAGGAGGAAGAGAAGGAGGAGGAGGAGGAACAGGAGAGAAGAGGAGGAGGAAGAGAAGGAGGAGGAGGAGGAACAGGAGAGAAGAGTAGGAAGAAGAGAAGAGGAGGAAGAAGAGAAGGAGGAGGAGGAGGAACAGGGGAGAAGAGGAGGAAGAAGAGAAGAGGAGGAGGAAGAGAAGAGGAGGAAGAGAAGAGGAGGAAGAAGAGAAGAGGAGGAGGAGGAGGAACAGGAGAGAAGAGGAGGAAGAAGAGAAGAGGAGGAGGAGGAACAGGAGAGAAGAGGAGGAAGAGGAGAAGAGGAGGAAGAGGAACAGAAGAAGAGAAGAGGAGGAGGAAGAGGAAAAATAGAGAGTGAATATTGTTGTTGTTGTTGTAGTCACTCTGCATATAAAGGAAAAGAGTGAAAGGTGATTAACTGCCATGGCATTTGTCTCCTAACAGAAACCACAGAAGAAGTGGCTCAGCAGAACCGTTAGAACCCGTTATTCACAGCCCTCCTCATTAGAACCTTACTTCTACATTCCATGGTGGAATACGGAACACAATATTACCACATGCTCTGATAAGTCATCTCAAATTAGGTCTCTATAAAAGGCAATCTCATAAGCAAATAGCCTACAACTACAGAAAACCAATGTTGAACATTCAAAACTCAGCCCTGGTAATGACTGCAGGGCTGTGATAGGCTAATCAAGTATAGCCTAAAAAACAACAGTTCTGATTGGGCCAGAATCCATAGGAGAAATAAATGACATGGGAAGATTGGGTTTTAATATATTGTTATAGTCCTATAACTGTAGACTAGTTTATTGTTATAGTATAACTGTAGACTAGTTTATTGTTATAGTCCTATAACTGTAGACTAGTTTATTGTTATAGTCCTATAACTGTAGACTAGTTTATTGTTATAGTCCTATAACTGTAGACTAGTTTATTGTTATAGTCCTATAACTGTAGACTAGTTTATTGTTATAGTCCTATAACTGTAGACTAGTTTATTGTTATAGTATAACTGTAGACTAGTTTATTGTTATAGTATAACTGTAGACTAGTTTATTGTTATAGTCCTATAACTGTAGACTAGTTTATTGTTATAGTATAACTGTAGACTAGTTTATTGTTATAGTATAACTGTAGACTAGTTTATTGTTATAGTCCTATAACTGTAGACTAGTTTATTGTTATAGTCTAACTGTAGACTAGTTTATTGTTATAGTCTAACTGTAGACTAGTTTATTGTTATAGTCCTATAACTGTAGACTAGTTTATTGTTATAGTCTAACTGTAGACTAGTTTATTGTTATAGTCTAACTGTAGACTAGTTTATTGTTATAGTCTAACTGTAGACTAGTTTATTGTTATAGTCCTATAACTGTAGACTAGTTTATTGTTATAGTCCTATAACTGTAGACTAGTTTATTGTTATAGTATAACTGTAGACTAGTTTATTGTTATAGTCCTATAACTGTAGACTAGTTTATTGTTATAGTCTAACTGTAGACTAGTTTATTGTTATAGTCTAACTGTAGACTAGTTTATTGTTATAGTATAACTGTAGACTAGTTTATTGTTATAGTCCTATAACTGTAGACTAGTTTATTGTTATAGTCCTATAACTGTAGACTAGTTTATTGTTATAGTCCTATAACTGTAGACTAGTTTATTGTTATAGTATAACTGTAGACTAGTTTATTGTTATAGTCCTATAACTGTAGACTAGTTTATTGTTATAGTCTAACTGTAGACTAGTTTATTGTTATAGTCTAACTGTAGACTAGTTTATTGTTATAGTATAACTGTAGACTAGTTTATTGTTATAGTCCTATAACTGTAGACTAGTTTATTGTTATAGTCCTATAACTGTAGACTAGTTTATTGTTATAGTCTAACTGTAGACTAGTTTATTGTTATAGTATAACTGTAGACTAGTTTATTGTTATAGTATAACTGTAGACTAGTTTATTGTCATAGTCCTATAACTGTAGACTAGTTTATTGTTATAGTATAACTGTAGACTAGTTTATTGTTATAGTCCTATAACTGTAGACTAGTTTATTGTTATAGTATAACTGTAGACTAGTTTAGTTTATTGTTATAGTCCTATAACTGTAGACTAGTTTATTGTTATAGTCCTATAACTGTAGACTAGTTTATTGTTATAGTCCTATAACTGTAGACTAGTTTATTGTTATAGTATAACTGTAGACTAGTTTAGTTTATTGTTATAGTCCTATAACTGTAGACTAGTTTATTGTTATAGTCTAACTGTAGACTAGTTTATTGTTATAGTCCTATAACTGTAGACTAGTTTATTGTTATAGTCTAACTGTAGACTAGTTTATTGTTATAGTCTAACTGTAGACTAGTTTATTGTTATAGTCCTATAACTGTAGACTAGTTTATTGTTATAGTCCTATAACTGTAGACTAGTTTATTGTTATAGTCTAACTGTAGACTAGTTTATTGTTATAGTCTAACTGTAGACTAGTTTATTGTTATAGTCTAACTGTAGACTAGTTTATTGTTATAGTCTAACTGTAGACTAGTTTATTGTTATAGTCCTATAACTGTAGACTAGTTTATTGTTATAGTCCTATAACTGTAGACTAGTTTATTGTTATAGTCCTATAACTGTAGACTAGTTTATTGTTATAGTCTAACTGTAGACTAGTTTATTGTTATAGTCTAACTGTAGACTAGTTTATTGTTATAGTCCTATAACTGTGGACTAGTTTATTGTTATAGTCCTATAACTGTAGACTAGTTTATTGTTATAGTATAACTGTAGACTAGTTTATTGTTATAGTCTAACTGTAGACTAGTTTATTGTTATAGTCCTATAACTGTAGACTAGTTTATTGTTATAGTATAACTGTAGACTAGTTTATTGTTATAGTATAACTGTAGACTAGTTTATTGTTATAGTATAACTGTAGACTAGTTTATTGTTATAGTCCTATAACTGTAGACTAGTTTATTGTTATAGTCCTATAACTGTAGACTAGTTTATTGTTATAGTATAACTGTAGACTAGTTTATTGTTATAGTATAACTGTAGACTAGTTTATTGTTATAGTATAACTGTAGACTAGTTTATTGTTATAGTATAACTGTAGACTAGTTTATTGTTATAGTATAACTGTAGACTAGTTTATTGTTATAGTATAACTGTAGACTAGTTTATTGTTATAGTCTAACTGTAGACTAGTTTATTGTTATAGTATAACTGTAGACTAGTTTATTGTTATAGTCCTATAACTGTAGACTAGTTTATTGTTATAGTATAACTGTAGACTAGTTTATTGTTATAGTATAACTGTAGACTAGTTTATTGTTATAGTCTAACTGTAGACTAGTTTATTGTTATAGTATAACTGTAGACTAGTTTATTGTTATAGTCCTATAACTGTAGACTAGTTTATTGTTATAGTCCTATAACTGTAGACTAGTTTATTGTTATAGTCCTATAACTGTAGACTAGTTTATTGTTATAGTCTAACTGTAGACTAGTTTATTGTTATAGTATAACTGTAGACTAGTTTAGTTTATTGTTATAGTCCTATAACTGTAGACTAGTTTATTGTTATAGTCCTATAACTGTAGACTAGTTTATTGTTATAGTATAACTGTAGACTAGTTTATTGTTATAGTCTAACTGTAGACTAGTTTATTGTTATAGTATAACTGTAGACTAGTTTATTGTTATAGTCTAACTGTAGACTAGTTTATTGTTATAGTATAACTGTAGACTAGTTTATTGTTATAGTCCTATAACTGTAGACTAGTTTATTGTTATAGTATAACTGTAGACTAGTTTATTGTTATAGTCCTATAACTGTAGACTAGTTTATTGTTATAGTCCTATAACTGTAGACTAGTTTATTGTTATAGTATAACTGTAGACTAGTTTATTGTTATAGTATAACTGTAGACTAGTTTATTGTTATAGTCCTATAACTGTAGACTAGTTTATTGTTATAGTCCTATAACTGTAGACTAGTTTATTGTTATAGTCCTATAACTGTAGACTAGTTTATTGTTATAGTCCTATAACTGTAGACTAGTTTATTGTTATAGTCCTATAACTGTAGACTAGTTTATTGTTATAGTCTAACTGTAGACTAGTTTATTGTTATAGTCTAACTGTAGACTAGTTTATTGGTATAGTCTAACTGTAGACTAGTTTATTGTTATAGTCCTATAGCTGTAGACTAGTTTATTGTTATAGTCCTATAACTGTAGACTAGTTTATTGTTATAGTCTAACTGTAGACTAGTTTATTGTTATAGTCTAACTGTAGACTAGTTTATTGTTATAGTCCTATAACTGTAGACTAGTTTATTGTTATAGTCCTATAACTGTAGACTAGTTTATTGTTATAGTATAACTGTAGACTAGTTTATTGTTATAGTATAACTGTAGACTAGTTTATTGTTATAGTATAACTGTAGACTAGTTTATTGTTATAGTCCTATAACTGTAGACTAGTTTATTGTTATAGTCCTATAACTGTAGACTAGTTTATTGTTATAGTATAACTGTAGACTAGTTTATTGTTATAGTATAACTGTAGACTAGTTTATTGTTATAGTATAACTGTAGACTAGTTTATTGTTATAGTCCTATAACTGTAGACTAGTTTATTGTTATAGTATAACTGTAGACTAGTTTATTGTTATAGTATAACTGTAGACTAGTTTATTGTTATAGTCCTATAACTGTAGACTAGTTTATTGTTATAGTCCTATAACTGTAGACTAGTTTATTGTTATAGTCCTATAACTGTAGACTAGTTTATTGTTATAGTCCTATAACTGTAGACTAGTTTATTGTTATAGTCCTATAACTGTAGACTAGTTTATTGTTATAGTCTAACTGTAGACTAGTTTATTGTTATAGTCTAACTGTAGACTAGTTTATTGGTATAGTCTAACTGTAGACTAGTTTATTGTTATAGTCCTATAGCTGTAGACTAGTTTATTGTTATAGTCCTATAACTGTAGACTAGTTTATTGTTATAGTCTAACTGTAGACTAGTTTATTGTTATAGTCTAACTGTAGACTAGTTTATTGTTATAGTCCTATAACTGTAGACTAGTTTATTGTTATAGTCCTATAACTGTAGACTAGTTTATTGTTATAGTATAACTGTAGACTAGTTTATTGTTATAGTATAACTGTAGACTAGTTTATTGTTATAGTATAACTGTAGACTAGTTTATTGTTATAGTCCTATAACTGTAGACTAGTTTATTGTTATAGTCTAACTGTAGACTAGTTTATTGTTATAGTCTAACTGTAGACTAGTTTATTGTTATAGTCTAACTGTAGACTAGTTTATTGTTATAGTCTAACTGTAGACTAGTTTATTGTTATAGTCTAACTGTAGACTAGTTTATTGTTATAGTCTAACTGTAGACTAGTTTATTGTTATAGTCTAACTGTAGACTAGTTTATTGTTATAGTCTAACTGTAGACTAGTTTATTGTTATAGTCTAACTGTAGACTAGTTTATTGTTATAGTATAACTGTAGACTAGTTTATTGTTATAGTCTAACTGTAGACTAGTTTATTGTTATAGTCTAACTGTAGACTAGTTTATTGTTATAGTATAACTGTAGACTAGTTTATTGTTATAGTCTAACTGTAGACTAGTTTATTGTTATAGTCTAACTGTAGACTAGTTTATTGTTATAGTCTAACTGTAGACTAGTTTATTGTTATAGTCTAACTGTAGACTAGTTTATTGTTATAGTCTAACTGTAGACTAGTTTATTGTTATAGTCTAACTGTAGACTAGTTTATTGTTATAGTCTAACTGTAGACTAGTTTATTGTTATAGTCTAACTGTAGACTAGTTTATTGTTATAGTCTAACTGTAGACTAGTTTATTGTTATAGTCCTATAACTGTAGACTAGTTTATTGTTATAGTCTAACTGTAGACTAGTTTATTGTTATAGTCCTATAACTGTAGACTAGTTTATTGTTATAGTCCTATAACTGTAGACTAGTTTATTGTTATAGTATAACTGTAGACTAGTTTATTGTTATAGTCTAACTGTAGACTAGTTTATTGTTATAGTCTAACTGTAGACTAGTTTATTGTTATAGTCTAACTGTAGACTAGTTTATTGTTATAGTCCTATAACTGTAGACTAGTTTGTTGTATTAGTTCTTTAACTTTATGCTAATTTATTGTTATAACTTATTGGAAGAAGTTTTTACCCACTAAGACTCAAACACCAAACTGAGCAATCGGGGGAGAAGGGCCTTGGCCAGGGAGGTGACCAAGAACCCGATGGTCACTCTGACAGAGCTTCAGAGTTCCTCTGTGGAGATGGGAGAACCTTCCAGAAGGACAACCATCTCTGCAGCACTCCACCAACCAGTTCTTTATGGTAAAGTGGCCAGACAGAAGCCACTCCTCAATAAAAGGCACATGACAGCCCACCTGGAGTTTGCCAAAAGGCACCTAAAAGGCTCTCAGACCATGAGAAACAAGATTCTCTGGTGTGATGAAACCAAGCGTCAGGTCTGGAGGACACCTGACACCATCCCTACAGTGAAGCATGGTGGTGGCAGCATCATGTCTGGAGGACACCTGGCACCATCCCTACAGTGAAGCATGGTGGTGGCAGCATCATGTCTGGAGGACACCTGGCACCATCCCTACAGTGAAGCATGGTGGTGGCAGCATCATGTCTGGAGGACACCTGGCACCATCCCTACAGTGAAGCATGGTGGTGGCAGCATCATGTCTGGAGGACACCTGGCACCATCCCTACAGTGAAGCATGGTGGTGGCAGCATCATGTCTGGAGGACACCTGGCACCATCCCTACAGTGAAGCATGGTGGTGGCAGCATCATGTCTGGAGGACACCTGGCACCATCCCTACAGTGAAGCATGGGTGGCAGCATCATGTCTGGAGGACACCTGGCACCATCCCTACAGTGAAGCATGGTGGTGGCGGCATCATGATTTAGGGATGTTTTTCAGCAAAAGGGACTGAGAGACTAATCAGGATCGAGGGAAAGATGAACAGAGCAAAGTACAGAGAGATCTTTGATGAAAACCGGCTCCAGAGCGCTCAGGTGAAGGTTCACCTTCCAACAGGACAACGACTCTTAGCACACATCCAAGACAACGCAGGAGTGGCTTCGACACAAGTCTCTGAATGTCCTTGACATCAGTCAGAGCCTGATGGAACATCTCTGGAGACCTGAAAATAGCAGCGACACTCCCCAACCAACCTGACAGATGTTGACAGATCTGCAGAGAAGAATGGGAGAAACTCCCCAAATACAGGTGTGCCAAGCTTGTAGTGTCATTACCCAAGAAGACTGGAGGCTGTAATCGCTGCCAAAGGTTCTTTAACCATGGCCAGCGAAGAGCCCCAATCTCAATCCCGTTGAACACGTCTTGGACCTGTTGGATCGGAGGGTGAGGGGTGAGGGCTAGCCCCCCCCAGAAATGTCAGGGAACTTGTAGGTGCCTTGGTGGAAGAGTGGAATAACATCTCACAGCAAGAACAACACATCTGGTGCAGTCCACGAGGAGGAGATGCACTGCAGTACTTAATGCAGCTGGTGGCCACACCAGATACTGACTGTTACTTTTGATTTTGACCCCCCTTTGTTCAGGGACACATTATTCTATTTCTGCTAGTCACGTGTCTGTGGAACTTGTTCAGTTTATGTCTCAGTTGTTGAATCTTGTTATGTTCATACAAATATTTACACATGTTAAGTTTACTGAAAATAAACGCAGGTGACAGTGAGAGGACACTTTTGCAGAGATTATTAGTTAGCAAAAATGTCTAAAAACCTGTTTTTGCTTTGTCATTATATGGTATTGTGTGTAGAATTTAATCAATTTTAGAATAAGGCTGTAACGTAACAAAATGTGTAAAAAAGTCAAGGTGTCCGAGGACCTTCCCAATGCACTGTATATGCTAGCTCTGGCCCAGGGCATTACATACGGACAGGGCCGTCTTCAAATACAGTTTAGAGCTGCCATGTTACTCAAAATAAAACGCAACTCAGGCCGCACGTAACGCCCTGGGTGAGAGCTCGGCTAACGGCGAGGCCTTACCTGATGAACAGGGTCCCTTGTGTGCCTGGGTGATGGCCTCCCTTTCCTTCTGAAGAGCTTTCCGGCTGGCGGCCTTCATCCGACACACGTTCCCGCACGTCTTTCCGTCGCTACCACACACCTTATATCCCATCTTACACTGACACAGCCTCCGTTTGGAGCTCCGCTTCCCCGACGGGCCTTTGTGAGGACCGTTAGGGGACCTACACTCTAAGCCTTCCCCACACGGCCGGTCGTTTTTCCGGCCACAGAGTTCATCCTCGCCCCGGGAACACACCAGGCAACAGTTGCACGGGTCTGGGACATACCCGCTGGGGCAGGTCGGACTAGGACACGCGCTCACGTCGCACTGGGAGGAACACTTTTTGGAGCCGGACTCGGAGCCGTGCGCGAAAAATACCGTCGCCGCGAATAAGAACACCCGCATCCCGAGAATGCGGTAATAAAAAAGAGTGAGAGACAAAAAAGCCTGACAGAAAGAGAGATTATCGGTAAATGCTGGAACGGAGTTGGGGAGGATTTACAGGCACTCCGTTGGACAGTTAGACGGTTGTCTCTTCAACAAGCTTGTAATAAAGTCTCTTTTCGCGCTAAACCATTTTTATCACTTGAATATTCTGTTCTTAAAGACTCCACAAATGTATTCTGTGTATTATAATCTTTATACTTCAAAATAAAAAAGTAATACAATGTTAAAGAAACAAATAGGAATACTGTCTGCGTTGCGTAATGAGGAGTAGGAGAGAGCACATCGAAGACAGACAGAGCGACTGATTCACATACCTGGACACTAACATACGGATCATGATGAATCTCTCTCTACCCCCCCCCGAGAACTCAATGTGGACACTGGAGGCTGCCCCGCCATGGCAAACCTCCCTCCCGCACACAAACCTGTACGGGCACTGTGTGTCTGGCACACAAACAGGCTGCCAGAGATCTGGACAAAAGTTATAACTGAGCCGTGCGCCATCTAGTGGAGAATTAAGATAACTGTTACAGTTCTCTTCTTTCTTTCGGTCGGTTCTTTATTCCTTCTCTCTAACATGTCCTGTCCATCTTCATGACTTTGAGGCTACTAAAAAGGTGAAACAAACAACTGAAACAGTAGGTGGAGTAATGTAGACTGAAACAGGGCCTACAGTAGGTGGAGTAATGTTGATGTAGACTGAAACAGGGCCTACAGTAGGTGGAGTGATGTAGACTGAAACGGGGCCTACAGTAGGTGGAGTGACAGACTGAAACGGGGCCTACAGTAGGTAGAGTGATGTAGACTGAAACAGGGAAACTAGGGCCCTCTACAGTAACCAGGTGGAGGCCACCTGTGACTCTAACCACTAGGCCACCTGCCTCCTCTACACTCTAACCACTAGGCCACCTGCCGCCTCTACACTCTAACCACTAGGCTACCTGCCGTAGGTGGAGGATGTAGACTCTAACCACTAGGGGCTCTAACCACTAGGCTACCTGCCGCCTCTACACTCTAACCACTAGGCTACCTGCCGCCTCTACACTCTAACCACTAGGCTACCTGCCTCTACACTCTAACCACTAGGCTACCTGCCTCTACACTCTAACCACTAGGCTACCTGCCGCCTCTACACTCTAACCACTAGGCTACCTGCCGCCTCTACACTCTAACCACTAGGCTACCTGCCGCCTCTACACTCTAACCACTAGGCTACCTGCCTCCTCTACACTCTAACCACTAGGCTACCTGCCGCCTCTACACTCTAACCACTAGGCTACCTGCCGCCTCTACACTCTAACCACTAGGCTACCTGCCGCCTCTACACTCTAACCACTAGGCTACCTGCCGCCTCTACACTCTAACCACTAGGCTACCTGCCGCCTCTACACTCTAACCCAGGCTAGTCTACCTAGGCCTGCCGCCTCTACACTCTAACCACTAGGCTACCTGCCGCCTCTACACTCTAACCACTAGGCTACCTGCCGCCTCTACACTCTAACCACTAGGCTACCTGCCTCCTAACCACTAGGCACCTGCCGCCTCTAACTAACCACTAGGCTACCTGCCGCCTCTACACTCTAACCACTAGGCTACCTGCCGCCTCTACACTCTAACCACTAGGCTACCTGCCGCCTCTACACTCTAACCACTAGGCTACCTGCCTCCTCTACACTCTAACCACTAGGCTACCTGCCTCCTCTACACTCTAACCACTAGGCTACCTGCCTCCTCTACACTCTAACCACTAGGCTACCTGCCTCCTCTACAATTGGAACACTACATAGATCAATAAAGAGAAGGAGTTCACATTTAAACCAATCCCAAATGTACATTTATTGTTTCCAACATTTTAAAAAAATACAATTATACCTTTACATTCATTATACAGCAGGAATAGAAAATTCAAGATGCATAAATTATGAACGGCACCCTATTCCCTATATAGTTCACTACTTTTATCCAAGAAAAGTGCACTAATTAAATCCCTATAAGCCCTGGTCCAAAGTAGTGCACTACGTTGTCCCTATAGGCCCTGGTCCAAAGTAGTGCACTACTTTGTCCCTATAGGCCCTGGTCCAAAAGTAGTGCACTACGTTGTCCCTATAGGCCCGGGTCCAAAGTAGTGCACTACTTTGTCCCTATAGGATTTGGACAAAAGTAGTGCACTATATAGGGAATAGGGTGCTTTATGGGACATATATAATGTTTAGCTTAGTGTGCGAATTTCCTTATTTTTCCTTTCCCGCCCATTTGGTGGGAGATGAAACGGAAGTCTCAGCATTATGACATCATCAAACATAGCAGGGCAACTTCCTGTTTACAGACAACAACAAATCACAACAAAAAATAATAAAATTCTGCCAGGAGTTCTACTTTTGGGCTGAAGAATCAGGCCGGGATTGAATCTGAAATCTGAAAGGCTTTGAGGCCTTTAAAAAAAAGGCACATTTCTGACTGAACCGCGTTTACTGTGAATGGGGATCTCTGCAAAACGCTGGGACATTTCTGACTGAGCCGCGTTTACTGTGAATGGGATCTCTGCAAAACGCTGGGACATTTCTGACTGAGCCGCGTTTACTGTGAATGGGATCTCTGCAAAACGCTGGGACATTTCTGACTGAGCCGCGTTTACTGTGAATGGGATCTCTGCAAAACGCTGGGACATTTCTGACTGAGCCGTGTTTACTGTGAATGGGGATCTCTGAAAAACGCTGGGACATTTCTGACTGAGCCGCGTTTACTGTGAATGGGATCTCTGCAAAACGCTGGGACATTTCTGACTGAGCCGCGTTTACTGTGAATGGGATCTCTGCAAAACGCTGGGACATTTCTGACTGAGCCGCGTTTACTGTGAATGGGATCTCTGCAAAAGGCTGGGACATTTCTGACTGAGCCGCGTTTACTGTGAATGGGATCTCTGCGAAACGCTGGGACATTTGTTTACAACCTGCGATCAGATTGAATCCCAGACTCAATCTTGGAAGAGTCTAAGTGTCGTCGTCTTTAAACAGGAAGTTCACCCCCCCCCCCCCACCCCGGTGCCTGACGACGTCATATCGCACAGCGTACCTTGAGTTTAAACCACCACCCATCCCATAATAGCCAAGAGCATACCGTCACCAGCAATTACACATACATGTTAGTTAACTAATACATTCATTGCTATGAAAAATGACCATCGAGTGCTTCCCAAAAAAAAGGGGTCACTCGAAAGTAGTGCCATTTGGGACGGCCGCTCGTCTACAGTTTTCCCTCTCATTGAAATGTCTCGTTGCTCTATTTAAATATAAACTGCCAACTGTCAAATTCCAGCAACATGCATGGTATTTTATCCAGTTTTTAATATGATTTAATTCCTTTAAAAAAAAAAAAAATCCTTCATGCTTATATTACAATGATTTTGGCAGTAGAACCGAAGACACGGTTCGTGTATCCCAAATAGCACTATATTCCCTAAGTGCTCTAGCCCCTTATGGGGCCTCTGGTCAGACGTAGTGCAGGACTGGATAGGGAATAGGGTTCCATTCAGGACGTCCTGGATTCTCCTCTGAGCTCAACACACTCGGGATACGTCCCAAATCGAACACTATTCCCTTCCTAAGTGCACTAATCCACATTGACCGGGACCTAATGTAGGGCACTAATCCACATTGACCGGGACCTAATGTAGGGCACTAATCCACATTGACCGGGACCTAATGTAGGGCACTAATCCACATTGACCGGGACCTAATGTAGGGCACTAATCCACATTGACCGGGACCTAATGTAGGGCACTAATCCACATTGACCGGGACCTAATGTAGGGCACTAATCCACATTGACCGGGACCTAATGTAGGGCACTAATCCACATTGACCGGGACCTACTGTAGGGCACTAATCCACATTGACCGGGACCTAATGTAGGGCACTAATCCACATTGACCGGGACCTAATGTAGGGCACTAATCCACATTGACCTAATGTAGGGGGACCTAATGTAGGGCACTAATCCACATTGACCGGGACCTAATGTAGGGCACATTAATAGGGCACTAATCCACATTGACCGGGACCTAATGTAGGGCACTAATCCACATTGACCGGGACCTAATGTAGGGCACTAATCCACATTGACGGGACCTAATGTAGGCACTAATCCACATTGACCGGGACTAATGTACATTGACCGGCACTAATCCACATTGACCGGGACCTAATGTAGGGCACTAATCCACATTGCCCGGGACCTAATGTAGGGCACTAATCCACATTGACCGGGACCTAATGTAGGGCACTATAAAGGGAATATGGAGCCATTTGGGATGTTTCCCCAGATGTGTGACGTCCAACTCCAAACCAATCCCTCTGGAGGAAAGATGCTCTGAGAGTCTCTTCATTTCTCTCTCTCTCTCACCCTCTCTGACCCTCTCACTCTCTGACCCTCTCACTCTCTGACCCTCTCCCACCCTCTTACTTTACCAGGAGGAAAGGAGCTCTGAGAGTCTCTTCATTTCTCACTCACTCTCTCTCACACTCTCTCACTCTCTCTCACACTCTCTCACACTCTCTCACACTCTCTCACACTCTCTCACACTCTCTCACACTCTCTCACACTCTCTCACACTCTCTCACACTCTCTCACACTCTCTCACACTCTCTCACACTCTCTCACACTCTCTCACACTCTCTCACACTCTCTCACACTCTCTACCAGGAGGGTAGGTCATAGTGTTGCAGTGGAGGCTCCCTCTCTTCCCTCCCTCCTCATCTCTCCACCCACCCCTGCAGCAGCTCCTCCAGCCATCCCTCCCTCTACCAGGAAGAGAAGAACGAAGAAGAAGGAAGGTCTGGGTGAAAGCTGTTCCTAATGTTACCACCCTCCCCTGTCCTCTCTCCCTCTCCAGGAATCCCTCCCTCTACCAGGAAGAGAAGAATGGTCTCTTGCAGTGGAAGGTCTGGGTGAAAGCTGTTCCTAATGTCACCACCCTCCCCTGTCCTCCAGTCCGCCGTCTCTCCACCACGACTCTGGGCATCTGGACCAACTGAATGGGAGTTTTATTGTCCTTCAACGCCTGGCTCAGGTTTAAGATCTAGAGAGAGACAGCAGTAGAGTGAGAGAGTGAGAGTGAGAGTGAGAGACAGGAGGAGAGGAGAGCGAGAGAGACAGGAGGAGAGGAGAGCGAGAGAGACAGGAGGAGAGGAGAGCGAGAGAGACAGGAGGAGAGGAGAGCGAGAGAGACAGGAGGAGAGGAGAGCGAGAGAGACAGGAGGAGAGGAGAGCGAGAGAGACAGGAGGAGAGGAGAGCGAGAGAGACAGGAGGAGAGGAGAGCGAGAGAGACAGGAGGAGAGGAGAGCGAGAGAGACAGGAGGAGAGGAGAGCGAGAGAGACAGGAGGAGAGGAGAGCGAGAGAGACAGGAGGAGAGGAGAGCGAGAGAGACAGGAGGAGAGGAGAGAGAGAGAGAGACAGGAGGAGAGCGAGAGAGAGACAGGAGGAGAGGAGAGCGAGAGAGAGACAGGAGGAGAGGAGAGCGAGAGAGAGACAGGAGGAGAGGAGAGCGAGAGAGACAGGAGGAGAGGACAGAGAGAGACAGGAGGAGAGGAGAGAGAGAGACAGGAGGAGAGGAGAGAGAGAGACAGGAGGAGAGGAGAGAGAGAGACAGGAGGAGAGGAGAGAGAACAGAAAGAGGTGAAAAGGGAACAATGAAAGACATTCAGGTGAACATGATCAAAGGAAGTTGGATGCACCTGAGCTCAATGTGGAGTGTCAAAGGAAGGTCATACTCTATATTCAGCCTTCATACAATAGGAGAGCCTGCCCCAATGCACACTGCCAACTGTAAAGTTTGGTGGAGGAGGAATAATGTTCTTTTCATGGCTGTGCTTCGAAACTGTTTGGGGTTAGGTCCTTTCCTGTTTCAGCATGACAATGTCCCCCCGTGCACAAAGCGAGGTCCATACAGAAATGGTTTGTTGAGGTCGGAGTGGAAGAACTTGACTGGCATGCACAGAGTCCTGACCTCAACCCCATCGAACACCTTTGGGATGAATTGGAATGCAGACTGCGAGCCAGGCCGAATCGCCCAACATCTAGTGGAAAGCCTTCCCAGAAGAGTGGAGGCTGTTATAGCAGCAATGTTCCAACATCTAGTAGAAAGCCTTCCCAGAAGAGTGGAGTTCCATCATCTAGTGGAAAGCCTTCCCAGAAGAGTGGAGGCTGTTATAGCAGCAATGTTCCAACATCTAGTGGAAAGCCTTCCCAGAAGAGTGGAGGCTGTTATAGCAGCAATGTTCCAACATCTAGTGGAAAGTCTTCCCAGAAGAGTGGAGGCTGTTGTCACAGCAACGGGGGGACCAACTCCATGTTAATGCCCGTGATTTTGAAATGAGGTGTTTGACGAGCAGGTATTATTCTGGTATTCCATGTACATATACACAGTGTCTCGATCAGCACCCTATTCCCTATGTAGTGCACTACTTTAGACCAGAACCCTATTCCCTATATAGTGCACTACTTTAGACCAGAGCCCTATGGCGCCCTATTCCCTATGTAGTGCACTACTTTAGACCAGAACCCTATTCCCTATATAGTGAACTACTTTAGACCAGAGCCCTATGGCACCCTATTCCCTATATAGTGCACTACTTTAGACCAGAGCCCTATTCCCTATATAGTGCACTACTTTAGACCAGAGCCCTATGGCACCCTATTCCCTATATAGTGAACTACTATAGACCAGAGCCCTATGGCACCCTATTCCCTATATAGTGCACTACTTTAGACCAGAGCCCTATTCCCTATATAGTGAACTACTATAGACCAGAGCCCTATGGCACCCTATTCCCTAAGTTTTAGATGCACTATTGTTAAGTGACTGTCCCCTATTCCTATGTGAGTGCACTACTTTAGACCAGAGCCCTATGACTTAAATGTAAATGCACTACTTTAGACAAGAGCCCTATTACCTATATAGTGAACTACTATAGACCAGAGCCCTATGGCGCCCTATTCCCTATATAGTGCAGTATATTAGACCAGAGGCTGTGGGTTTGTGATACTCAGTCATTCCTGCTGAACTATAGCTCTGCTTACAGCGTGTTTTTTAAAACTTTAGGCCAGAGTAGTAAACTATATAGGGAATATAGTGCCATAGGGCTCTGGTCTAAAGTAGTGCACTATATAGGGTATAGGGCTCTGGTCTAAAGTAGTGCACTACATAGGGAATATAGTGCCATAGGGCTCTGGTCTAAAGTAGTGCACTACATAGGGAATATAGTGCCATAGGGCTCTGGTCTAAAGTAGTGCACTACATAGGGAATATAGTGCCATAGGGCTCTGGTCTAAAGTAGTGCACTACATAGGGAATATAGTGCCATAGGGCTCTGGTCTAAAGTAGTATCCACTACTTTACTTTATCCACAGAGGTAAACAGGAAGAGAACTCACCTGTCCTCTCATGACTGACATCTGCCTTTCAAACATGGTCTTATCAAAACCTTTATCTGCCTGAAACACAAACAGAGAGAGAGATAGAGACAGAGAGACAGATAGACAGAGACAGATAGAGACAGATAGAGAGAGGGGAGACAGAGGGGAGACAGAGAGGGGGAGACAGAGAGGGGAGACAGAGACAGAGGGGGAGACAGAGAGGGGGAGACAGAGGGGGAGACAGAGACAGAGGGGAGACAGAGAGAGGGAGACAGAGAGAGAGGGGAGACAGAGAGAGGAGAGACAGAGAGAGGGAGAGACAGAGAGAGAGAGACAGAGAGAGGGAGAGACAGAGAGAGAGGGAGAGACAGAGAGACAGAGAGAGAGAGAGAGAGAGAGAGAGAGGGAGAGACAGAGAGAGGGAGAGACAGAGAGAGAGAGAGGGAGAGACAGAGAGAGAGGGAGAGACAGAGAGAGAGAGGGAGAGACAGAGAGAGAGAGGGAGAGACAGAGAGAGAGAGAGAGAGAGAGAGAGAGAGAGAGAGAGACAGAGAGAGAGAGGGAGAGACAGAGAGAGAGTTAGAGGGAGACCACAGAGAGAGATAGTTAGAGAGACAGAGAGAGAGAGCTAATAGTTAGGGAGAGACAGAGAGAGCTAATAGTTAGTTTCTGTCAGCTAATAGAGACCACAGAGAGACCACAGAGAGAGAGAGAGTTGACCACATCGCTAATAGTTAGAGCTAATAGTTAGAGTCAGCTAATAGAGTTTCTGTTGAGAGAGTCAGAGAGACCACATCGCTAAGAGAGAGAGAGCTAAGAGAGTCAGAGAGAGAGACCACAGAGCTAAGAGTTAGTTTCTGTTGACCACAGAGTTAGTTTCTGTTGACCACATCGCTAATAGTTAGTTTCTGTTGACCACAGAGCTAATAGTTAGTTTCTGTTGACCACAGAGCTAATAGTTAGTTTCTGTTGACCACAGAGCTAATAGTTAGTTTCTGTTGACCACAGAGCTAATAGTTAGTTTCTGTTGACCACAGAGCTAATAGTTAGTTTCTGTTGACCACATCGCTAATAGTTAGTTTCTGTTGACCACAGAGCTAATAGTTAGTTTCTGTTGACCACAGAGCTAATAGTTAGTTTCTGTTGACCACAGAGCTAATAGTTAGTTTCTGTTGACCACAGAGCTAATAGTTAGTTTCTGTTGACCACAGAGCTAATAGTTAGTTTCTGTTGACCACAGAGCTAATAGTTAGTTTCTGTTGACCACAGAGCTAATAGTTAGTTTCTGTTGACCACAGAGCTAATAGTTAGTTTCTGTTGACCACAGAGCTAATAGTTAGTTTCTGTTGACCACAGAGCTAATAGTTAGTTTCTGTTGACCACAGAGCTAATAGTTAGTTTCTGTTGACCACAGAGCTAATAGTTAGTTTCTGTTGACCACAGAGCTAATAGTTAGTTTCTGTTGACCACAGAGCTAATAGTTAGTTTCTGTTGACCACAGAGCTAATAGTTAGTTTCTGTTGACCACAGAGCTAATAGTTAGTTTCTGTTGACCACAGAGCTAATAGTTAGTTTCTGTTGACCACATCGCTAATAGTTAGTTTCTGTTGACCACATCGCTAATAGTTCGTTTCTGTTGACCACATCGCTAATAGTTCGTTTCTGTTGACCACATCGCTAATAGTTAGTTTCTGTTGACCACATAGCTAATAGTTAGTTTCTGTTGACCACATAGCTAATAGTTAGTTTCTGTTGACCACATAGCTAATAGTTAGTTTCTGTTGACCACAGAGCTAATAGTTAGTTTCTGTTGACCACAGAGCTAATAGTTAGTTTCTGTTGACCACATAGCTAATAGTTAGTTTCTGTTGACCACATAGCTAATAGTTAGTTTCTGTTGACCACAGAGCTAATAGTTAGTTTCTGTTGACCACATAGCTAATAGTTAGTTTCTGTTGACCACAGAGCTAATAGTTAGTTTCTGTTGACCACAGAGCTAATAGTTAGTTTCTGTTGACCACAGAGCTAATAGTTAGTTTCTGTTGACCACAGAGCTAATAGTTAGTTTCTGTTGACCACAGAGCTAATAGTTAGTTTCTGTTGACCACAGAGCTAATAGTTAGTTTCTGTTGACCACATCGCTAATATATATATAGAGAGAGAGAAAGAGAGAGAGACACAAAGAGAAAGAGAGAGAGAGACAGGACAGAGGTATATATATATATGTATGTATAGAGAAGAGACAGGACAGAGGTATATATATAGAGAGAGAGAAAGAGAGAGACAGGACAGAAAGAGACAGAGAGACAGGACAGAGGTATATATATATGAATAGAGACAAGGAAGGACAGGACAGAAAGAGAGGACAGAGACACAGGACAGAGGTATATATATATATGTATATATATAGAGAGAGAGAAAGAGAGAGACAGGACAGAAAGAGACAGAGACACAGGACAGAGGTATATATATATGTATAGAGAAAGGACAGGACAGAAAGAGACAGAGACACAGGACAGAGGTATATATATAGAGAGAGAGAGAGACAGGAGACAGAGAGACAGGACAGAAAGAGAAAGGACAGGACAGAAAGAGACAGAGACACAGGACAGAGGTATATATAGAGAGAAAGAGACAAGGAGAGAGACAGGACAGAAAGAGACAGAGAGACAGGACAGAGGTATATATATATGTATAGAGAAAGAGACAGAAAGGACAGAGGACAGGACAGATATATATGTATAGAGAAAGGACAGGACAGAAAGAGAAAGAGACACAGGACAGAGGTATATATATAGAGAAAGGACAGGACAGAAAGAGACAGAGAGACAGGACAGAGGTATATATATGTATAGAGAAAGGACAGGACAGAAAGAGAAAGAGACACAGGACAGAGGTATATATATGTATAGAGAAAGAGACAGGACAGAGGACAGAGGTATATATATATATATATGTATAGAGAAAGAGACAGGACAGAGGTATATATATGTATAGAGAAAGAGACAGGACAGAGGACAGAGGTATATATATATATATGTATAGAGAAAGAGACAGGACAGAGGTATATATATGTATAGAGAAAGGACAGGACAGAAAGAGACAGAGAGACAGGACAGAGGTATATATATATGTATAGAGAAAGGACAGGACAGAAAGAGACAGAGAGACAGGACAGAGGTATATATATATGTATAGAGAAAGGACAGGACAGAAAGAGAAAGAGACACAGGACAGAGGTATATATATGTATAGAGAAAGAGACAGAAAGAGACAGAGACACAGGACAGAGGTATATATATATGTATATATGTATAGAGAAAGAGACAGGACAGAGGTATATATATGTATAGAGAAAGAGACAGGACAGAGGACAGAGGTATATATATATGTATAGAGAAAGGAGAAAGAGACAGGACAGAGGTATATATATGTATAGAGAAAGGACAGGACAGAAAGAGACAGAGAGACAGGACAGAGGTATATATATATGTATAGAGAAAGGACAGGACAGAAAGAGACAGAGAGACAGGACAGAGGTATATATATATGTATAGAGAAAGGACAGGACAGAAAGAGACAGAGAGACAGGACAGAGGTATATATATAGAAAGGAGAGAAAGAGACAGAGAGACAGGACAGTATATATAAAGAGAAAGGACAGACACAGGACAGAGGTATATATATGTATAGAGAAAGGACAGGACAGAAAGAGACAGAGACACAGGACAGAGGTATATATATATAGAGAGAGAAAGAGACAGAGAGACAGGACAGAAAGAGACAGA